>NW_027193962.1:0-174705 GCF_032444005.1 Ranitomeya imitator | reverse complement strand
CAATGCATAAATGCATGGAGAAGTCAATTCGAATGACTGGTCCTCAGTGTGTTGTAGAGAACGATGACTGGTTAAATTTTCGGTGGTTTCTTGTTCAGTCCATCAGCGCCTACATCATGTGGGCACCAATCCGGTGAGCATGTGGCTTATTAGTATAGGAGATACCTGAAACCATATCACACACCTCTTTCATCATAGTGCTTTTCCCAATGCATAAATGCAATGGAGAAGTCATTCGAATGACCTGGTCCTCAGTGTTGTGAGAACGATGACTGGATAAATTTTGGTTGTTTCTTGTCTCAGTCCATAGGCCTACATCATGTGGCAACACCGGTGAGCATGTGGCTCTATTAGAAGTAGGCAGATACCATGAAAACATGTCACAACTCTTTTCATCAACATAGTGCTTTTACCAATGCATAAAATGCATGGAGAAGTCATTTCGAATGACTGGTCCTCCAGTGTTGTGAGAACGATGACTGGTTAAAATTTTTGGTTGTTTCTTGTTCAGTCCATAGGCCTACATCATGTGGCAAACCGGTGAGCATGTGGCTCTATTAGTATAGGAGATACCTGAAAACATATCACACTTTTCATCAATAGTGCTTTTACCAATGCATAAAATGCATGGAGAAGTCATTTCGAATGACTGGTCCTCAGTGTTGTGAGAACGATGACTGGTTAAAATTTTTGGTGGTTTCTTGTTCAGTCCATAGGCCTACATCATGTGGCAAACCGGTGAGCATGTGGCTCTATTAGTATAGGAGATACCTGAAAACATATCACACTTTTCATCATAGTGCTTTTACCAATGCATAAAATGCATGGAGAAGTCATTTCGAATGACTGGTCCTCAGTGTTGTGAGAACGATGACTGGTTAAAATTTTTGGTGGTTTCTTGTTCAGTCCATAGGCCTACATCATGTGGCAAACCGGTGGAGCATGTGGCTCTATTAGTATAGGAGATACCTGAAAACATATCACACTTTTCATCATAGTGCTTTTACCAATGCATAAAATGCATGGAGAAGTCATTTCGAATGACTGGTCCTCAGTGTTGTGAGAACGATGACTGGTTAAAATTTTTGGTGGTTTCTTGTTCAGTCCATAGGCCTACATCATGTGGCAAACCGGTGAGCATGTGGCTCTATTAGTATAGGAGATACCTGAAAACATATCACACTTTTCATCATAGTGCTTTTACCAATGCATAAAATGCATGGAGAAGTCATTTCGAATGACTGGTCCTCAGTGTTGTGAGAACGATGACTGGTTAAAATTTTTGGTGGTTTCTTGTTCAGTCCATAGGCCTACATCATGTGGCAAACCGGTGAGCATGTGGCTCTATTAGTATAGGAGATACCTGAAAACATATCACACTTTTCATCATAGTGCTTTTACCAATGCATAAAATGCATGGAGAAGTCATTTCGAATGACTGGTCCTCAGTGTTGTGAGAACGATGACTGGTTAAAATTTTTGGTGGTTTCTTGTTCAGTCCATAGCCTACATCATGTGGCAAACCGGTGAGCATGTGGCTCTATTAGTATAGGAGATACCTGAAAACATATCACACTTTTCATCATAGTGCTTTTACCAATGCATAAAATGCATGGAGAAGTCATTTCGAATGACTGGTCCTCAGTGTTGTGAGAACGATGACTGGTTAAAAATTTTTGGTGGTTTCTTGTTCAGTCCATAGGCCTACATCATGTGGCAAACCGGTGAGCATGTGGCTCTATTAGTATAGGAGATACCTGAAAACATATCACACTTTTCATCATAGTGCTTTTACCAATGCATAAAATGCATGGAGAAGTCATTTCGAATGACTGGTCCTCAGTGTTGTGAGAACGATGACTGGTTAAAATTTTTGGTGGTTTCTTGTTCAGTCCATAGCCTACATCATGTGGCAAACCGGTGAGCATGTGGCTCTATTAGTATAGGAGATACCTGAAAACATATCACACTTTTCATCATAGTGCTTTTACCAATGCATAAAATGCATGGAGAAGTCATTTCGAATGACTGGTCCTCAGTGTTGTGAGAACGATGACTGGTTAAAATTTTTGGTGGTTTCTTGTTCAGTCCATAGGCCTACATCATGTGGCAAACCGGTGAGCATGTGGCTCTATTAGTATAGGAGATACCTGAAAACATATCACACTTTTCATCATAGTGCTTTTACAATGCATAAAATGCATGGAGAAGTCATTTCGAATGACTGGTCCTCAGTGTTGTGAGAACGATGACTGGTTAAAATTTTTGGTGGTTTCTTGTTCAGTCCATAGGCCTACATCATGTGGCAAACCGGTGAGCATGTGGCTCTATTAGTATAGGAGATACCTGAAAACATATCACACTTTTCATCATAGTGCTTTTACCAATGCATAAAAATGCATGGAGAAGTCATTTCGAATGACTGGTCCTCAGTGTTGTGAGAACGATGACTGGTTAAAATTTTTGGTGGTTTCTTGTTCAGTCCATAGGCCTACATCATGTGGCAAACCGGTGAGCATGTGGCTCTATTAGTATAGGAGATACCTGAAAACATATCACACTTTTCATCATAGTGCTTTTACCAATGCATAAAATGCATGGAGAAGTCATTTCGAATGACTGGTCCTCAGTGTTGTGAGAACGATGACTGGTTAAAATTTTTGGTGGTTTCTTGTTCAGTCCATAGGCCTACATCATGTGGCAAACCGGTGAGCATGTGGCTCTATTAGTATAGGAGATACCTGAAAACATATCACACTTTTCATCATAGTGCTTTTACCAATGCATAAAATGCATGGAGAAGTCATTTCGAATGACTGGTCCTCAGTGTTGTGAGAAAGATGACTGGTTAAAATTTTTGGTGGTTTCTTGTTCAGTCCATAGGCCTACATCATGTGGCAAACCGGTGAGCATGTGGCTCTATTAGTATAGGAGATACCTGAAAACATATCACACTTTTCATCATAGTGCTTTTACCAATGCATAAAATGCATGGAGAAGTCATTTCGAATGACTGGTCCTCAGTGTTGTGAGAACGATGACTGGTTAAAATTTTTGGTGGTTTCTTGTTCAGTCCATAGGCCTACATCATGTGGCAAACCGGTGAGCATGTGGCTCTATTAGTATAGGAGATACCTGAAAACATATCACACTTTTCATCATAGTGCTTTTACCAATGCATAAAATGCATGGAGAAGTCATTTCGAATGACTGGTCCTCAGTGTTGTGAGAACGATGACTGGTTAAAATTTTTGGTGGTTTCTTGTTCAGTCCATAGGCCTACATCATGTGGCAAACCGGTGAGCATGTGGCTCTATTAGTATAGGAGATACCTGAAAACATATCACACTTTTCATCATAGTGCTTTTACCAATGCATAAAATGCATGAGAAGTCATTTCGAATGACTGGTCCTCAGTGTTGTGAGAACGATGACTGGTTAAAATTTTTGGTGGTTTCTTGTTCAGTCCATAGGCCTACATCATGTGGCAAACCGGTGAGCATGTGGCTCTATTAGTATAGGAGATACCTGAAAACATATCACACTTTTCATCATAGTGCTTTTACCAATGCATAAAATGCATGGAGAAGTCATTTCGAATGACTGGTCCTCAGTGTTGTGAGAACGATGACTGGTTAAAATTTTTGGTGGTTTCTTGTTCAGTCCATAGGCCTACATCATGTGGCAAACCGGTGAGCATGTGGCTCTATTAGTATAGGAGATACCTGAAAACATATCACACTTTTCATCATAGTGCTTTTACCAATGCATAAAATGCATGGAGAAGTCATTTCGAATGACTGGTCCTCAGTGTTGTGAGAACGATGACTGGTTAAAATTTTTGGTGGTTTCTTGTTCAGTCCATAGGCCTACATCATGTGGCAAACCGGTGAGCATGTGGCTCTATTAGTATAGGAGATACCTGAAAACATATCACACTTTTCATCATAGTGCTTTTACCAATGCATAAAATGCATGGAGAAGTCATTTCGAATGACTGGTCCTCAGTGTTGTGAGAACGATGACTGGTTAAAATTTTTGGTGGTTTCTTGTTCAGTCCATAGGCCTACATCATGTGGCAAACCGGTGAGCATGTGGCTCTATTAGTATAGGAGATACCTGAAACATATCACACTTTTCATCATAGTGCTTTTACCAATGCATAAAATGCATGGAGAAGTCATTTCGAATGACTGGTCCTCAGTGTTGTGAGAACGATGACTGGTTAAAATTTTTGGTGGTTTCTTGTTCAGTCCATAGGCCTACATCATGTGGCAAACCGGTGAGCATGTGGCTCTATTAGTATAGGAGATACCTGAAAACATATCACACTTTTCATCATAGTGCTTTTACCAATGCATAAAATGCATGGAGAAGTCATTTCGAATGACTGGTCCTCAGTGTTGTGAGAACGATGACTGGTTAAAATTTTTGGTGGTTTCTTGTTCAGTCCATAGGCCTACATCATGTGGCAAACCGGTGAGCATGTGGCTCTATTAGTATAGGAGATACCTGAAAACATATCACACTTTTCATCATAGTGCTTTTACCAATGCATAAAATGCATGGAGAAGTCATTTCGAATGACTGGTCCTCAGTGTTGTGAGAACGATGACTGGTTAAAATTTTGGTGGTTTCTTGTTCAGTCCATAGGCCTACATCATGTGGCAAACCGGTGAGCATGTGGCTCTATTAGTATAGGAGATACCTGAAAACATATCACACTTTTCATCATAGTGCTTTTACCAATGCATAAAATGCATGGAGAAGTCATTTCGAATGACTGGTCCTCAGTGTTGTGAGAACGATGACTGGTTAAAATTTTTGGTGGTTTCTTGTTCAGTCCATAGGCCTACATCATGTGGCAAACCGGTGAGCATGTGGCTCTATTAGTATAGGAGATACCTGAAAACATATCACACTTTTCATCATAGTGCTTTTACCAATGCATAAAATGCATGGAGAAGTCATTTCGAATGACTGGTCCTCAGTGTTGTGAGAACGATGACTGGTTAAAATTTTTGGTGGTTTCTTGTTCAGTCCATAGGCCTACATCATGTGGCAAACCGGTGAGCATGTGGCTCTATTAGTATAGGAGATACCTGAAAACATATCACACTTTTCATCATAGTGCTTTTACCAATGCATAAAATGCATGGAGAAGTCATTTCGAATGACTGGTCCTCAGTGTTGTGAGAACGATGACTGGTTAAAATTTTTGGTGGTTTCTTGTTCAGTCCATAGGCCTACATCATGTGGCAAACCGGTGAGCATGTGGCTCTATTAGTATAGGAGATACCTGAAAACATATCACACTTTTCATCATAGTGCTTTTACCAATGCATAAAATGCATGGAGAAGTCATTTCGAATGACTGGTCCTCAGTGTTGTGAGAACGATGACTGGTTAAAATTTTTGGTGGTTTCTTGTTCAGTCCATAGGCCTACATCATGTGGCAAACCGGTGAGCATGTGGCTCTATTAGTATAGGGAGATACCTGAAAACATATCACACTTTTCATCATAGTGCTTTTACCAATGCATAAAATGCATGGAGAAGTCATTTCGAATGACTGGTCCTCAGTGTTGTGAGAACGATGACTGGTTAAAATTTTTGGTGGTTTCTTGTTCAGTCCATAGGCCTACATCATGTGGCAAACCGGTGAGCATGTGGCTCTATTAGTATAGGAGATACCTGAAAACATATCACACTTTTCATCATAGTGCTTTTACCAATGCATAAAATGCATGGAGAAGTCATTTCGAATGACTGGTCCTCAGTGTTGTGAGAAAGAATGACTGGTTAAAATTTTTGGTGGTTTCTTGTTCAGTCCATAGGCCTACATCATGTGGCAAACCGGTGAGCATGTGGCTCTATTAGTATAGGAGATACCTGAAAACATATCACACTTTTCATCATAGTGCTTTTACCAATGCATAAAATGCATGGAGAAGTCATTTCGAATGACTGGTCCTCAGTGTTGTGAGAACGATGACTGGTTAAAATTTTTGGTGGTTTCTTGTTCAGTCCATAGGCCTACATCATGTGGCAAACCGGTGAGCATGTGGCTCTATTAGTATAGGAGATACCTGAAAACATATCACACTTTTCATCATAGTGCTTTTACCAATGCATAAAATGCATGGAGAAGTCATTTCGAATGACTGGTCCTCAGTGTTGTGAGAACGATGACTGGATAAAATTTTTGGTGGTTTCTTGTTCAGTCCATAGGCCTACATCATGTGGCAAACCGGTGAGCATGTGGCTCTATTAGTATAGGAGATACCTGAAAACATATCACACTTTTCATCATAGTGCTTTTACCAATGCATAAAATGCATGGAGAAGTCATTTCGAATGACTGGTCCTCAGTGTTGTGAGAACGATGACTGGTTAAAATTTTTGGTGGTTTCTTGTTCAGTCCATAGGCCTACATCATGTGGCAAACCGGTGAGCATGTGGCTCTATTAGTATAGGAGATACCTGAAAACATATCACACTTTTCATCATAGTGCTTTTACCAATGCATAAAATGCATGGAGAAGTCATTTCGAATGACTGGTCCTCAGTGTTGTGAGAACGATGACTGGTTAAAATTTTTGGTGGTTTCTTGTTCAGTCCATAGGCCTACATCATGTGGCAAACCGGTGAGCATGTGGCTCTATTAGTATAGGAGATACCTGAAAACATATCACACTTTTCATCATAGTGCTTTTACCAATGCATAAAATGCATGGAGAAGTCATTTCGAATGACTGGTCCTCAGTGTTGTGAGAACGATGACTGGTTAAAATTTTTGGTGGTTTCTTGTTCAGTCCATAGGCCTACATCATGTGGCAAACCGGTGAGCATGTGGCTCTATTAGTATAGGAGATACCTGAAAACATATCACACTTTTCATCATAGTGCTTTTACCAATGCATAAAATGCATGGAGAAGTCATTTCGAATGACTGGTCCTCAGTGTTGTGAGAATGATGACTGGTTAAAATTTTTGGTGGTTTCTTGTTCAGTCCATAGGCCTACATCATGTGGCAAACCGGTGAGCATGTGGCTCTATTAGTATAGGAGATACCTGAAAACATATCACACTTTTCATCATAGTGCTTTTACCAATGCATAAAATGCATGGAGAAGTCATTTCGAATGACTGGTCCTCAGTGTTGTGAGAACAATGACTGGTTAAAATTTTTGGTGGTTTCTTGTTCAGTCCATAGGCCTACATCATGTGGCAAACCGGTGAGCATGTGGCTCTATTAGTATAGGAGATACCTGAAAACATATCACACTTTTCATCATAGTGCTTTTACCAATGCATAAAATGCATGGAGAAGTCATTTCGAATGACTGGTCCTCAGTGTTGTGAGAACGATGACTGGTTAAAATTTTTGGTGGTTCTTGTTCAGTCCATAGGCCTACATCATGTGGCAAACCGGTGAGCATGTGGCTCTATTAGTATAGGAGATACCTGAAAACATATCACACTTTTCATCATAGTGCTTTTACCAATGCATAAAATGCATGGAGAAGTCATTTCGAATGACTGGTCCTCAGTGTTGTGAGAACGATGACTGGTTAAAATTTTTGGTGGTTTCTTGTTCAGTCCATAGGCCTACATCATGTGGCAAACCGGTGAGCATGTGGCTCTATTAGTATAGGAGATACCTGAAAACATATCACACTTTTCATCATAGTGCTTTTACCAATGCATAAAATGCATGGAGAAGTCATTTCGAATGACTGGTCCTCAGTGTTGTGAGAACGATGACTGGTTAAAATTTTTGGTGGTTTCTTGTTCAGTCCATAGGCCTACATCATGTGGCAAACCGGTGAGCATGTGGCTCTATTAGTATAGGAGATACCTGAAAACATATCACACTTTTCATCATAGTGCTTTTACCAATGCATAAAATGCATGGAGAAGTCATTTCGAATGACTGGTCCTCAGTGTTGTGAGAACGATGACTGGTTAAAATTTTTGGTGGTTTCTTGTTCAGTCCATAGGCCTACATCATGTGGCAAACCGGTGAGCATGTGGCTCTATTAGTATAGGAGATACCTGAAAACATATCACACTTTTCATCATAGTGCTTTTACCAATGCATAAAATGCATGGAGAAGTCATTTCGAATGACTGGTCCTCAGTGTTGTGAGAACGATGACTGGTTAAAATTTTTGGTGGTTTCTTGTTCAGTCCATAGGCCTACATCATGTGGCAAACCGGTGAGCATGTGGCTCTATTAGTATAGGAGATACCTGAAAACATATCACACTTTTCATCATAGTGCTTTTACCAATGCATAAAATGCATGGAGAAGTCATTTCGAATGACTGGTCCTCAGTGTTGTGAGAACGATGACTGGTTAAAATTTTTGGTGGTTTCTTGTTCAGTCCATAGGCTACATCATGTGGCAAACCGGTGAGCATGTGGCTCTATTAGTATAGGAGATACCTGAAAACATATCACACTTTTCATCATAGTGCTTTTACCAATGCATAAAATGCATGGAGAAGTCATTTCGAATGACTGGTCCTCAGTGTTGTGAGAACGATGACTGGATAAAATTTTTGGTGGTTTCTTGTTCAGTCCATAGGCCTACATCATGTGGCAAACCGGTGAGCATGTGGCTCTATTAGTATAGGAGATACCTGAAAACATGTCACACTTTTCATCATAGTGCTTTTACCAATGCATAAAATGCATGGAGAAGTCATTTCGAATGACTGGTCCTCAGTGTTGTGAGAACGATGACTGGTTAAAATTTTTGGTGGTTTCTTGTTCAGTCCATAGGCCTACATCATGTGGCAAACCGGTGAGCATGTGGCTCTATTAGTATAGGAGATACCTGAAAACATATCACACTTTTCATCATAGTGCTTTTACCAATGCATAAAATGCATGGAGAAGTCATTTCGAATGACTGGTCCTCAGTGTTGTGAGAACGATGACTGGTTAAAATTTTTGGTGGTTTCTTGTTCAGTCCCATAGGCCTACATCATGTGGCAAACCGGTGAGCATGTGGCTCTATTAGTATAGGAGATACCTGAAAACATATCACACTTTTCATCATAGTGCTTTTACCAATGCATAAAATGCATGGAGAAGTCATTTCGAATGACTGGTCCTCAGTGTTGTGAGAACGATGACTGGTTAAAATTTTTGGTGGTTTCTTGTTCAGTCCATAGGCCTACATCATGTGGCAAACCGGTGAGCATGTGGCTCTATTAGTATAGGAGATACCTGAAAACATATCACACTTTTCATCATAGTGCTTTTACCAATGCATAAAATGCATGGAGAAGTCATTTCGAATGACTGGTCCTCAGTGTTGTCAGAATGATGACTGGTTAAAATTTTTGGTGGTTTCTTGTTCAGTCCATAGGCCTACATCATGTGGCAAACCGGTGAGCATGTGGCTCTATTAGTATAGGAGATACCTGAAAACATATCACACTTTTCATCATAGTGCTTTTACCAATGCATAAAATGCATGGAGAAGTCATTTCGAATGACTGGTCCTCAGTGTTGTGAGAACGATGACTGGTTAAAATTTTTGGTGTGTTTCTTGTTCAGTCCATAGGCCTACATCATGTGGCAAACCGGTGAGCATGTGGCTCTATTAGTATAGGAGATACCTGAAAACATATCACACTTTTCATCATAGTGCTTTTACCAATGCATAAAATGCATGGAGAAGTCATTTCGAATGACTGGTCCTCAGTGTTGTGAGAACGATGACTGGTTAAAATTTTTGGTGGTTTCTTGTTCAGTCCATACGCCTACATCATGTGGCAAACCGGTGAGCATGTGGCTCTATTAGTATAGGAGATACCTGAAAACATATCACACTTTTCATCATAGTGCTTTTACCAATGCATAAAATGCATGGAGAAGTCATTTCGAATGACTGGTCCTCAGTGTTGTGAGAACGATGACTGGTTAAAATTTTTGGTGGTTTCTTGTTCAGTCCATAGGCCTACATCATGTGGCAAACCGGTGAGCATGTGGCTCTATTAGTATAGGAGATACCTGAAAACATATCACACTTTTCATCATAGTGCTTTTACCAATGCATAAAATGCATGGAGAAGTCATTTCGAATGACTGGTCCTCAGTGTTGTGAGAACGATGACTGGTTAAAATTTTTGGTGGTTTCTTGTTCAGTCCATAGGCCTACATCATGTGGCAAACCGTGAGCATGTGGCTCTATTAGTATAGGAGATACCTGAAAACATATCACACTTTTCATCATAGTGCTTTTACCAATGCATAAAATGCATGGAGAAGTCATTTCGAATGACTGGTCCTCAGTGTTGTGAGAACGATGACTGGATAAAATTTTTGGTGGTTTCTTGTTCAGTCCATAGGCCTACATCATGTGGCAAACCGGTGAGATGTGTGGCTCTATTAGTATAGGAGATACCTGAAAACATGTCACACTTTTCATCATAGTGCTTTTACCAATGCATAAAATGCATGGAGAAGTCATTTCGAATGACTGGTCCTCAGTGTTGTGAGAACGATGACTGGTTAAAATTTTTGGTGGTTTCTTGTTCAGTCCATAGGCCTACATCATGTGGCAAACCGGTGAGCATGTGGCTCTATTAGTATAGGAGATACCTGAAAACATATCACACTTTTCATCATAGTGCTTTTACCAATGCATAAAATGCATGGAGAAGTCATTTCGAATGACTGGTCCTCAGTGTTGTGAGAACGATGACTGGTTAAAATTTTTGGTGGTTTCTTGTTCAGTCCATAGGCCTACATCATGTGGCAAACCGGTGAGCATGTGGCTCTATTAGTATAGGAGATACCTGAAAACATATCACACTTTTCATCATAGTGCTTTTACCAATGCATAAAATGCATGGAGAAGTCATTTCGAATGACTGGTCCTCAGTGTTGTGAGAACGATGACTGGTTAAAATTTTTGGTGGTTTCTTGTTCAGTCCATAGGCCTACATCATGTGGCAAACCGGTGAGCATGTGGCTCTATTAGTATAGGAGATACCTGAAAACATATCACACTTTTCATCATAGTGCTTTTACCAATGCATAAAATGCATGGAGAAGTCATTTCGAATGACTGGTCCTCAGTGTTGTGAGAAAGATGACTGGTTAAAATTTTTGGTGGTTTCTTGTTCAGTCCATAGGCCCTACATCATGTGGCAAACCGGTGAGCATGTGGCTCTATTAGTATAGGAGATACCTGAAAACATATCACACTTTTCATCATAGTGCTTTTACCAATGCACAAATGCATGGAGAAGTCCATTTCGAATGACTGTCCTCAGTGTTGTGAGAACGATGACTGGTTAAAATTTTTGGTGGTTTCTTGTTCAGTCCATAGGCCTACATCATGTGGCAAACCGGTGAGCATGTGGCTCTATTAGTATAGGAGATACCTGAAAACATATCACACTTTTCATCATAGTGCTTTTACCAATGCATAAAATGCATGGAGAAGTCATTTCGAATGACTGGTCCTCAGTGTTGTGAGAACGATGACTGGATAAAATTTTTGGTGGTTTCTTGTTCAGTTCATAGGCCTACATCATGTGGCAAACCGGTGAGCATGTGGCTCTATTAGTATAGGAGATACCTGAAAACATATCACACTTTTCATCATAGTGCTTTTACCAATGCATAAAATGCATGGAGAAGTCATTTCGAATGACTGGTCCTCAGTGTTGTGAGAACGATGACTGGTTAAAATTTTTGGTGGTTTCTTGTTCAGTCCATAGGCCTACATCATGTGGCAAACCGGTGAGCATGTGGCTCTATTAGTATAGGAGATACCTGAAAACATATCACACTTTTCATCATAGTGCTTTTACCAATGCATAAAATGCATGGAGAAGTCATTTCGAATGACTGGTCCTCAGTGTTGTGAGAACGATGACTGGTTAAAATTTTTGGTGGTTTCCTGTTCAGTCCATAGGCCTACATCATGTGGCAAACCGGTGAGCATGTGGCTCTATTAGTATAGGAGATACCTGAAAACATATCACACTTTTCATCATAGTGCTTTTACCAATGCATAAAATGCATGGAGAAGTCATTTCGAATGACTGGTCCTCAGTGTTGTGAGAACGATGACTGGTTAAAATTTTTGGTGGTTTCTTGTTCAGTCCATAGGCCTACATCATGTGGCAAACCGGTGAGCATGTGGCTCTATTAGTATAGGAGATACCTGAAAACATATCACACTTTTCATCATAGTGCTTTTACCAATGCATAAAATGCATGGAGAAGTCATTTCGGATGACTGGTCCTCAGTGTTGTGAGAACGATGACTGGTTAAAATTTTTGGTGGTTTCTTGTTCAGTCCATAGGCCTACATCATGTGGCAAACCGGTGAGCATGTGGCTCTATTAGTATAGGAGATACCTGAAAACATATCACACTTTTCATCATAGTGCTTTTACCAATGCATAAAATGCATGGAGAAGTCATTTCGAATGACTGGTACTCAGTGTTGTGAGAACGATGACTGGTTAAAATTTTTGGTGGTTTCTTGTTCAGTCCATAGGCCTACATCATGTGGCAAACCGGTGAGCATGTGGCTCTATTAGTATAGGAGATACCTGAAAACATATCACACTTTTCATCATAGTGCTTTACCAATGCATAAAATGCATAGAGAAGTCATTTCGAATGACTGGTCCTCAGTGTTGTGAGAACGATGACTGGTTAAAATTTTTGGTGGGTTTCTTGTTCAGTCCATAGGCCTACATCATGTGGCAAACCGGTGAGCATGTGGCTCTATTAGTATAGGAGATACCTGAAAACATATCACACTTTTCATCATAGTGCTTTTACCAATGCATAAAATGCATGGAGAAGTCATTTCGAATGACTGGTTCTCAGTGTTGTGAGAACGATGACTGGATAAAATTTTTGGTGGTTTCTTGTTCAGTCCATAGGCCTACATCATGTGGCAAACCGGTGAGCATGTGGCTCTATTAGTATAGGAGATACCTGAAAACATATCACACTTTTCATCATAGTGCTTTTACCAATGCATAAAATGCATGGAGAAGTCATTTCGAATGACTGGTCCTCAGTGTTGTGAGAACGATGACTGGATAAAATTTTTGGTGGTTTCTTGTTCAGTCCCATAGGCCTACATCATGTGGCACAAACCGGTGAGCATGTGGCTCTATTAGTATAGGAGATACCTGAAAACATGTCACACTTTTCATCATAGTGCTTTTACCAATGCATAAAATGCATGGAGAAGTCATTTCGAATGACTGGTCCTCAGTGTTGTGAGAACGATGACTGGTTAAAATTTTTGGTGGTTTCTTGTTCAGTCCATAGGCCTACATCATGTGGCAAACCGGTGAGCATGTGGCTCTATTAGTATAGGAGATACCTGAAAACATATCACACTTTTCATCATAGTGCTTTTACCAATGCATAAAATGCATGGAGAAGTCATGTCGGATGACTGGTCCTCAGTGTTGTGAGAACGATGACTGGTTAAAATTTTTGGTGGTTTCTTGTTCAGTCCATAGGCCTACATCATGTGGCAAACCGGTGAGCATGTGGCTCGATTAGTATAGGAGATACCTGAAAACATATCACACTTTTCATCATAGTGCTTTTACCAATGCATAAAATGCATGGAGAAGTCATTTCGAATGACTGGTCCTCAGTGTTGTGAGAACGATGACTGGTTAAAATTTTGGTGGTTTCTTGTTCAGTCCATAGGCCTACATCATGTGGCAAACCGGTGAGCATGTGGCTCTATTAGTATAGGAGATACCTGAAAACATATCAACACTTTTCATCATAGTGCTTTTACCAATGCATAAAATGCATGGAGAAGTCATTTCGAATGACTGGTCCTCAGTGTTGTGAGAACGATGACTGGTTAAAATTTTTGGTGGTTTCTTGTTCAGTCCATAGGCCTACATCATGTGGCAAACCGGTGAGCATGTGGCTCTATTAGTATAGGAGATACCTGAAAACATATCACACTTTTCATCATAGTGCTTTTACCAATGCATAAAATGCATGGAGAAGTCATTTCGAATGACTGGTCCTCAGTGTTGTGAGAACGATGACTGGTTAAAATTTTTGGTGGTTTCTTGTTCAGTCCATAGGGCCTACATCATGTGGCAAACCGGTGAGCATGTGGTTCTATTAGTATAGGAGATACCTGAAAACATATCACACTTTTCATCATAGTGCTTTTACCAATGCATAAAATGCATGGAGAAGTCATTTCAAATGACTGGTCCTCAGTGTTGTGAGAACGATGACTGGTTAAAATTTTTGGTGGTTTCTTGTTCAGTCCATAGGCCTACATCATGTGGCAAACCGGTGAGCATGTGGCTCTATTAGTATAGGAGATACCTGAAAACATATCACACTTTTCATCATAGTGCTTTTACCAATGCATAAAATGCATGGAGAAGTCATTTCGAATGACTGGTCCTCAGTGTTGTGAGAACGATGACTGGTTAAAATTTTTGGTGGTTTCTTGTTCAGTCCATAGGCCTACATCATGTGGCAAACCGGTGAGCATGTGGCTCTATTAGTATAGGAGATACCTGAAAACATATCACACTTTTCATCATAGTGCTTTTACCAATGCATAACATGCATGGAGAAGTCATTTCGAATGACTGGTCCTCAGTGTTGTGAGAACGATGACTGGATAAAATTTTTGGTGGTTTCTTGTTCAGTCCATAGGCCTACATCATGTGGCAAACCGGTGAGCATGTGGCTCTATTAGTATAGGAGATACCTGAAAACATGTCACACTTTTCATCATAGTGCTTTTACCAATGCATAAAATGCATGGAGAAGTCATTTCGAATGACTGGTCCTCAGTGTTGTGAGAACGATGACTGGTTAAAATTTTTGGTGGTTTCTTGTTCAGTCCATAGGCCTACATCATGTGGCAAACCGGTGAGCATGTGGCTCTATTAGTATAGGAGATACCTGAAAACATATCACACTTTTCATCATAGTGCTTTTACAATGCATAAAATGCATGGAGAAGTCATTTCGGATGACTGGTCCTCAGTGTTGTGAGAACGATGACTGGTTAAAATTTTTGGTGGTTTCTTGTTCAGTCCATAGGCCTACATCATGTGGCAAACCGGTGAGCATGTGGCTCTATTAGTATAGGAGATACCTGAAAACATATCACACTTTTCATCATAGTGCTTTTACCAATGCATAAAATGCATGGAGAAGTCATTTCGAATGACTGGTCCTCAGTGTTGTGAGAACGAATGACTGGGTTAAAATTTTTGGTGGTTTCTTGTTCAGTCCATAGGCCTACATCATGTGGCAAACCGGTGAGCATGTGGCTCTATTAGTATAGGAGATACCTGAAAACATATCACACTTTTCATCATAGTGCTTTTACCAATGCATAAAATGCATGGAGAAGTCATTTCGAATGACTGGTCCTCAGTGTTGTGAGAACGATGACTGGTTAAAATTTTTGTGGTTTCTTGTTCAGTCCATAGGCCTACATCATGTGGCAAACCGGTGAGCATGTGGCTCTATTAGTATAGGAGATACCTGAAAACATATCACACTTTTCATCATAGTGCTTTTACCAATGCATAAAATGCATGGAGAAGTCATTTCGAATGACTGGTCCTCAGTGTTGTGAGAACGATGACTGGATAAAATTTTTGGTGGTTTCTTGTTCAGTCCATAGGCCTACATCATGTGGCAAACCGGTGAGCATGTGGCTCTATTAGTATAGGAGATACCTGAAAACGTCACACTTTTCATCATAGTGCTTTTACCAATGCATAAAATGCATGGAGAAGTCATTTCGAATGACTGGTCCTCAGTGTTGTGAGAACGATGACTGGTTAAAATTTTTGGTGGTTTCTTGTTCAGTCCATAGGCCTACATCATGTGGCAAACCGGTGAGCATGTGGCTCTATTAGTATAGGAGATACCTGAAAACATATCACACTTTTCATCATAGTGCTTTTACCAATGCATAAAATGCATGGAGAAGTCATTTCGAATGACTGGTCCTCAGTGTTGTGAGAACGATGACTGGTTAAAATTTTTGGTGGTTTCTTGTTCAGTCCATAGGCCTACATCATGTGGCAAATCGGTGAGCATGTGGCTCTATTAGTATAGGAGATACCTGAAAACATATCACACTTTTCATCATAGTGCTTTTACCAATGCATAAAATGCATGGAGAAGTCATTTCGAATGACTGGTCCTCAGTGTTGTGAGAACGATGACTGGTTAAAATTTTTGGTGGTTTCTTGTTCAGTCCATAGGCCTACATCATGTGGCAAACCGGTGAGCATGTGGCTCTATTAGTATAGGAGATACCTGAAAACATATCACACTTTTCATCATAGTGCTTTTACCAATGCATAAAATGCATGGAGAAGTCATTTCGAATGACTGGTCCTCAGTGTTGTGAGAATGATGACTGGTTAAAATTTTTGGTGGTTTCTTGTTCAGTCCATAGGCCTACATCATGTGGCAAACCGGTGAGCATGTGGCTCTATTAGTATAGGAGATACCTGAAAACATATCACACTTTTCATCATAGTGCTTTTACCAATGCACAAAATGCATGGAGAAGTCATTTCGAATGACTGGTCCTCAGTGTTGTGAGAACGATGACTGGTTAAAATTTTTGGTGGTTTCTTGTTCAGTCCATAGGCCTACATCATGTGGCAAACCAGTGAGCATGTGGCTCTATTAGTATAGGAGATACCTGAAAACATATCACACTTTTCATCATAGTGCTTTTACCAATGCATAAAATGCATGGAGAAGTCATTTCGAATGACTGGTCCTCAGTGTTGTGAGAACGATGACTGGTTAAAATTTTTGGTGGTTTCCTGTTCAGTCCATAGGCCTACATCATGTGGCAAACCGGTGAGCATGTGGCTCTATTAGTATAGGAGATACCTGAAAACATATCACACTTTTCATCATAGTGCTTTTACCAATGCATAAAATGCATGGAGAAGTCATTTCGAATGACTGGTCCTCAGTGTTGTGAGAACGATGACTGGTTAAAATTTTTGGTGGTTTCTTGTTCAGTCCATAGGCCTACATCATGTGGCAAACCGGTGAGCATGTGGCTCTATTAGTATAGGAGATACCTGAAAACATATCACACTTTTCATCATAGTGCTTTTACCAATGCATAAAATGCATGGAGAAGTCATTTCGGATGACTGGTCCTCAGTGTTGTGAGAACGATGACTGGTTAAAATTTTTGGTGGTTTCTTGTTCAGTCCATAGGCCTACATCATGTGGGCAAACCGGTGAGCATGTGGCTCTATTAGTATAGGAGATACCTGAAAACATATCACACTTTCATCATAGTGCTTTTACCAATGCATAAAATGCATGGAGAAGTCATTTCGAATGACTGGTCCTCAGTGTTGTGAGAACGATGACTGGTTAAAATTTTTGGTGGTTTCTTGTTCAGTCCATAGGCCTACATCATGTGGCAAACCGGTGAGCATGTGGCTCTATTAGTATAGGAGATACCTGAAAACATATCACACTTTTCATCATAGTGCTTTTACCAATGCATAAAATGCATGGAGAAGTCATTTCGAACGACTGGTCCTCAGTGTTGTGAGAACGATGACTGGTTAATATTTTTGGTGGTTTCTTGTTCAGTCCATAGGCCTACATCATGTGGCAAACCGGTGAGCATGTGGCTCTATTAGTATAGGAGATACCTGAAAACATATCACACTTTTCATCATAGTGCTTTTACCAATGCATAAAATGCATGGAGAAGTCATTTCGAATGACTGGTCCTCAGTGTTGTGAGAACGATGACTGGTTAAAATTTTTGGTGGTTTCTTGTTCAGTCCATAGGCCTACATCATGTGGCAAACCGGTGAGCATGTGGCTCTATTAGTATAGGAGATACCTGAAAACATATCACACTTTTCATCATAGTGCTTTTACCAATGCATAAAATGCATGGAGAAGTCATTTCGAATGACTGGTCCTCAGTGTTGTGAGAACGATGACTGGTTAAAATTTTTGGTGGTTTCTTGTTCAGTCCATAGGCCTACATCATGTGGCAAACCGGTGAGCATGTGGCTCTATTAGTATAGGAGATACCTGAAAACATATCACACTTTTCATCATAGTGCTTTTACCAATGCATAAAATGCATGGAGAAGTCATTTCGAATGACTGGTCCTCAGTGTTGTGAGAACGATGACTGGTTAAAATTTTTGGTGGTTTCTTGTTCAGTCCATAGGCCTACATCATGTGGCAAACCGGTGAGCATGTGGCTCTATTAGTATAGGAGATACCTGAAAACATATCACACTTTTCAATCATAGTGCTTTTACCAATGCATAAAATGCATGGAGAAGTCATTTCGAATGACTGGTCCTCAGTGTTGTGAGAACGATGACTGGTTAAAATTTTTGGTGGTTTCTTGTTCAGTCCATAGGCCTACATCATGTGGCAAACCGGTGAGCATGTGGCTCTATTAGTATAGGAGATACCTGAAAACATATCACACTTTTCATCATATTGCTTTTACCAATGCATAAAATGCATGGAGAAGTCATTTCGAATGACTGGTCCTCAGTGTTGTGAGAACGATGACTGGTTAAAATTTTTGGTGGTTTCTTGTTCAGTCCATAGGCCTACATCATGTGGCAAACCGGTGAGCATGTGGCTCTATTAGTATAGGAGATACCTGAAAACATATCACACTTTTCATCATAGTGCTTTTACCAATGCATAAAATGCATGGAGAAGTCATTTCGAATGACTGGTCCTCAGTGTTGTGAGAACGATGACTGGTTAAAATTTTTGGTGGTTTCTTGTTCAGTCCATAGGCCTACATCATGTGGCAAACCGGTGAGCATGTGGCTCTATTAGTATAGGAGATACCTGAAAACATATCACACTTTTCAATCATAGTGCTTTTACCAATGCATAAAATGCATGGAGAAGTCATTTCGAATTACTGGTCCTCAGTGTTGTGAGAACGATGACTGGTTAAAATTTTTCGTGGTTTCTTGTTCAGTCCATAGGCCTACATCATGTGGCAAACCGGTGAGCATGTGGCTCTATTAGTATAGGAGATACCTGAAAACATATCACACTTTTCATCATAGTGCTTTTACCAATGCATAAAATGCATGGAGAAGTCATTTCGAATGACTGGTCCTCAGTGTTGTGAGAACGATGACTGGTTAAAATTTTTGGTGGTTTCTTGTTCAGTCCATAGGCCTACATCATGTGGCAAACCGGTGAGCATGTGGCTCTATTAGTATAGGAGATACCTGAAAACATATCACACTTTTCATCATAGTGCTTTTACCAATGCATAAAATGCATGGAGAAGTCATTTCGAATGACTGGTCCTCAGTGTTGTGAGAACGATGACTGGTTAAAATTTTTGGTGGTTTCTTGTTCAGTCCATAGGCCTACATCATGTGGCAAACCGGTGAGCATGTGGCTCTATTAGTATAGGAGATACCTGAAAACATATCACACTTTTCATCATAGTGCTTTTACCAATGCATAAAATGCATGGAGAAGTCATTTCGAATGACTGGTCCTCAGTGTTGTGAGAGCGATGACTGGTTAAAATTTTTGGTGGTTTCTTGTTCAGTCCATAGGCCTACATCATGTGGCAAACCGGTGAGCATGTGGTTCTATTAGTATAGGAGATACCTGAAAACATATCACACTTTTCATCATAGTGCTTTTACCAATGCATAAAATGCATGGAGAAGTCATTTCGAATGACTGGTCCTCAGTGTTGTGAGAACGATGACTGGTTAAAATTTTTGGTGGTTTCTTGTTCAGTCCATAGGCCTACATCATGTGGCAAACCAGTGAGCATGTGGCTCTATTAGTATAGGAGATACCTGAAAACATATCACACTTTTCATCATAGTGCTTTTACCAATGCATAAAATGCATGGAGAAGTCATTTCGAATGACTGGTCCTCAGTGTTGTGAGAACGATGACTGGTTAAAATTTTTGGTGGTTTCTTGTTCAGTCCATAGGCCTACATCATGTGGCAAACCGGTGAGCATGTGGCTCTATTAGTATAGGAGATACCTGAAAACATATCACACTTTTCATCATAGTGCTTTTACCAATGCATAAAATGCATGGAGAAGTCATTTCGAATGACTGGTCCTCAGTGTTGTGAGAACGATGACTGGTTAAAATTTTTGGTGGTTTCTTGTTCAGTCCATAGGCCTACATCATGTGGCAAACCGGTGAGCATGTGGTTCTATTAGTATAGGAGATACCTGAAAACATATCACACTTTTCATCATAGTGCTTTTACCAATGCATAAAATGCATGGAGAAGTCATTTCGAATGACTGGTCCTCAGTGTTGTGAGAACGATGACTGGTTAAAATTTTTGGTGGTTTCTTGTTCAGTCCATAGGCCTACATCATGTGGCAAACCGGTGAGCATGTGGCTCTATTAGTATAGGAGATACCTGAAAACATATCACACTTTTCATCATAGTGCTTTTACCAATGCATAAAATGCATGGAGAAGTCATTTCGAATGACTGGTCCTCAGTGTTGTGAGAACGATGACTGGTTAAAATTTTTGGTGGTTTCTTGTTCAGTCCATAGGCCTACATCATGTGGCAAACCGGTGAGCATGTGGCTCTATTAGTATAGGAGATACCTGAAAACATATCACACTTTTCATCATAGTGCTTTTACCAATGCATAAAATGCATGGAGAAGTCATTTCGAATGACTGGTCCTCAGTGTTGTGAGAACGATGACTGGTTAAAATTTTTGGTGGTTTCTTGTTCAGTCCATAGGCCTACATCATGTGGCAAACCGGTGAGCATGTGGCTCTATTAGTATAGGAGATACCTGAAAACATATCACACTTTTCATCATAGTGCTTTTACCAATGCATAAAATGCATGGAGAAGTCATTTCGAATGACTGGTCCTCAGTGTTGTGAGAACGATGACTGGTTAAAATTTTTGGTGGTTTCTTGTTCAGTCCATAGGCCTACATCATGTGGCAAACCGGTGAGCATGTGGCTCTATTAGTATAGGAGATACCTGAAAACATATCACACTTTTCATCATAGTGCTTTTACCAATGCATAAAATGCATGGAGAAGTCATTTCGAATGACTGGTCCTCAGTGTTGTGAGAACGATGACTGGTTAAAATTTTTGGTGGTTTCTTGTTCAGTCCATAGGCCTACATCATGTGGCAAACCGGTGAGCATGTGGCTCTATTAGTATAGGAGATACCTGAAAACATATCACACTTTTCATCATAGTGCTTTTACCAATGCATAAAATGCATGGAGAAGTCATTTCGAATGACTGGTCCTCAGTGTTGTGAGAACGATGACTGGTTAAAATTTTTGGTGGTTTCTTGTTCAGTCCATAGGCCTACATCATGTGGCAAACCGGTGAGCATGTGGCTCTATTAGTATAGGAGATACCTGAAAACATATCACACTTTTCATCATAGTGCTTTTACCAATGCATAAAATGCATGGAGAAGTCATTTCGAATGACTGGTCCTCAGTGTTGTGAGAACGATGACTGGTTAAAATTTTTGGTGGTTTCTTGTTCAGTCCATAGGCCTACATCATGTGGCAAACCGGTGAGCATGTGGCTCTATTAGTATAGGAGATACCTGAAAACATATCACACTTTTCATCATAGTGCTTTTACCAATGCATAAAATGCATGGAGAAGTCATTTCGAATGACTGGTCCTCAGTGTTGTGAGAACGATGACTGGTTAAAATTTTTGGTGGTTTCTTGTTCAGTCCATAGGCCTACATCATGTGGCAAACCGGTGAGCATGTGGCTCTATTAGTATAGGAGATACCTGAAAACATATCACACTTTTCATCATAGTGCTTTTACCAATGCATAAAATGCATGGAGAAGTCATTTCGAATGACTGGTCCTCAGTGTTGTGAGAACGATGACTGGTTAAAATTTTTGGTGGTTTCTTGTTCAGTCCATAGGCCTACATCATGTGGCAAACCGGTGAGCATGTGGCTCTATTAGTATAGGAGATACCTGAAAACATATCACACTTTTCATCATAGTGCTTTTACCAATGCATAAAATGCATGGAGAAGTCATTTCGAATGACTGGTCCTCAGTGTTGTGAGAACGATGACTGGTTAAAATTTTTGGTGGTTTCTTGTTCAGTCCATAGGCCTACATCATGTGGCAAACCGGTGAGCATGTGGCTCTATTAGTATAGGAGATACCTGAAAACATATCACACTTTTCATCATAGTGCTTTTACCAATGCATAAAATGCATGGAGAAGTCATTTCGAATGACTGGTCCTCAGTGTTGTGAGAACGATGACTGGTTAAAATTTTTGGTGGTTTCTTGTTCAGTCCATAGGCCTACATCATGTGGCAAACCGGTGAGCATGTGGCTCTATTAGTATAGGAGATACCTGAAAACATATCACACTTTTCAATCATAGTGCTTTTACCAATGCATAAAATGCATGGAGAAGTCATTTCGAATGACTGGTCCTCAGTGTTGTGAGAACGATGACTGGTTAAAATTTTTGGTGGTTTCTTGTTCAGTCCATAGGCCTACATCATGTGGCAAACCGGTGAGCATGTGGCTCTATTAGTATAGGAGATACCTGAAAACATATCACACTTTTCATCATAGTGCTTTTACCAATGCATAAAATGCATGGAGAAGTCATTTCGAATGACTGGTCCTCAGTGTTGTGAGAACGATGACTGGTTAAAATTTTTGGTGGTTTCTTGTTCAGTCCATAGGCCTACATCATGTGGCAAACCGGTGAGCATGTGGCTCTATTAGTATAGGAGATACCTGAAAACATATCACACTTTTCATCATAGTGCTTTTACCAATGCATAAAATGCATGGAGAAGTCATTTCGAATGACTGGTCCTCAGTGTTGTGAGAACGATGACTGGTTAAAATTTTTGGTGGTTTCTTGTTCAGTCCATAGGCCTACATCATGTGGCAAACCGGTGAGCATGTGGCTCTATTAGTATAGGAGATACCTGAAAACATATCACACTTTTCATCATAGTGCTTTTACCAATGCATAAAATGCATGGAGAAGTCATTTCGAATGACTGGTCCTCAGTGTTGTGAGAACGATGACTGGTTAAAATTTTTGGTGGTTTCTTGTTCAGTCCATAGGCCTACATCATGTGGCAAACCGGTGAGCATGTGGCTCTATTAGTATAGGAGATACCTGAAAACATATCACACTTTTCATCATAGTGCTTTTACCAATGCATAAAATGCATGGAGAAGTCATTTCGAATGACTGGTCCTCAGTGTTGTGAGAACGATGACTGGTTAAAATTTTTGGTGGTTTCTTGTTCAGTCCATAGGCCTACATCATGTGGCAAACCGGTGAGCATGTGGCTCTATTAGTATAGGAGATACCTGAAAACATATCACACTTTTCATCATAGTGCTTTTACCAATGCATAAAATGCATGGAGAAGTCATTTCGAATGACTGGTCCTCAGTGTTGTGAGAACGATGACTGGTTAAAATTTTTGGTGGTTTCTTGTTCAGTCCATAGGCCTACATCATGTGGCAAACCGGTGAGCATGTGGCTCTATTAGTATAGGAGATACCTGAAAACATATCACACTTTTCATCATAGTGCTTTTACCAATGCATAAAATGCATGGAGAAGTCATTTCGAATGACTGGTCCTCAGTGTTGTGAGAACGATGACTGGTTAAAATTTTTGGTGGTTTCTTGTTCAGTCCATAGGCCTACATCATGTGGCAAACCGGTGAGCATGTGGCTCTATTAGTATAGGAGATACCTGAAAACATATCACACTTTTCATCATAGTGCTTTTACCAATGCATAAAATGCATGGAGAAGTCATTTCGAATGACTGGTCCTCAGTGTTGTGAGAACGATGACTGGTTAAAATTTTTGGTGGTTTCTTGTTCAGTCCATAGGCCTACATCATGTGGCAAACCGGTGAGCATGTGGCTCTATTAGTATAGGAGATACCTGAAAACATATCACACTTTTCATCATAGTGCTTTTACCAATGCATAAAATGCATGGAGAAGTCATTTCGAATGACTGGTCCTCAGTGTTGTGAGAACGATGACTGGTTAAAATTTTTGGTGGTTTCTTGTTCAGTCCATAGGCCTACATCATGTGGCAAACCGGTGAGCATGTGGCTCTATTAGTATAGGAGATACCTGAAAACATATCACACTTTTCATCATAGTGCTTTTACCAATGCATAAAATGCATGGAGAAGTCATTTCGAATGACTGGTCCTCAGTGTTGTGAGAACGATGACTGGTTAAAATTTTTGGTGGTTTCTTGTTCAGTCCATAGGCCTACATCATGTGGCAAACCGGTGAGCATGTGGCTCTATTAGTATAGGAGATACCTGAAAACATATCACACTTTTCATCATAGTGCTTTTACCAATGCATAAAATGCATGGAGAAGTCATTTCGAATGACTGGTCCTCAGTGTTGTGAGAACGATGACTGGTTAAAATTTTTGGTGGTTTCTTGTTCAGTCCATAGGCCTACATCATGTGGCAAACCGGTGAGCATGTGGCTCTATTAGTATAGGAGATACCTGAAAACATATCACACTTTTCATCATAGTGCTTTTACCAATGCATAAAATGCATGGAGAAGTCATTTCGAATGACTGGTCCTCAGTGTTGTGAGAACGATGACTGGTTAAAATTTTTGGTGGTTTCTTGTTCAGTCCATAGGCCTACATCATGTGGCAAACCGGTGAGCATGTGGCTCTATTAGTATAGGAGATACCTGAAAACATATCACACTTTTCATCATAGTGCTTTTACCAATGCATAAAATGCATGGAGAAGTCATTTCGAATGACTGGTCCTCAGTGTTGTGAGAACGATGACTGGTTAAAATTTTTGGTGGTTTCTTGTTCAGTCCATAGGCCTACATCATGTGGCAAACCGGTGAGCATGTGGCTCTATTAGTATAGGAGATACCTGAAAACATATCACACTTTTCATCATAGTGCTTTTACCAATGCATAAAATGCATGGAGAAGTCATTTCGAATGACTGGTCCTCAGTGTTGTGAGAACGATGACTGGTTAAAATTTTTGGTGGTTTCTTGTTCAGTCCATAGGCCTACATCATGTGGCAAACCGGTGAGCATGTGGCTCTATTAGTATAGGAGATACCTGAAAACATATCACACTTTTCATCATAGTGCTTTTACCAATGCATAAAATGCATGGAGAAGTCATTTCGAATGACTGGTCCTCAGTGTTGTGAGAACGATGACTGGTTAAAATTTTTGGTGGTTTCTTGTTCAGTCCATAGGCCTACATCATGTGGCAAACCGGTGAGCATGTGGCTCTATTAGTATAGGAGATACCTGAAAACATATCACACTTTTCATCATAGTGCTTTTACCAATGCATAAAATGCATGGAGAAGTCATTTCGAATGACTGGTCCTCAGTGTTGTGAGAACGATGACTGGTTAAAATTTTTGGTGGTTTCTTGTTCAGTCCATAGGCCTACATCATGTGGCAAACCGGTGAGCATGTGGCTCTATTAGTATAGGAGATACCTGAAAACATATCACACTTTTCATCATAGTGCTTTTACCAATGCATAAAATGCATGGAGAAGTCATTTTCGAATGACTGGTCCTCAGTGTTGTGAGAACGATGACTGGTTAAAATTTTTGGTGGTTTCTTGTTCAGTCCATAGGCCTACATCATGTGGCAAACCGGTGAGCATGTGGCTCTATTAGTATAGGAGATACCTGAAAACATATCACACTTTTCATCATAGTGCTTTTACCAATGCATAAAATGCATGGAGAAGTCATTTCGAATGACTGGTCCTCAGTGTTGTGAGAACGATGACTGGTTAAAATTTTTGGTGGTTTCTTGTTCAGTCCATAGGCCTACATCATGTGGCAAACCGGTGAGCATGTGGCTCTATTAGTATAGGAGATACCTGAAAACATATCACACTTTTCATCATAGTGCTTTTACCAATGCATAAAATGCATGGAGAAGTCATTTCGAATGACTGGTCCTCAGTGTTGTGAGAACGATGACTGGTTAAAATTTTTGGTGGTTTCTTGTTCAGTCCATAGGCCTACATCATGTGGCAAACCGGTGAGCATGTGGCTCTATTAGTATAGGAGATACCTGAAAACATATCACACTTTTCATCATAGTGCTTTTACCAATGCATAAAATGCATGGAGAAGTCATTTCGAATGACTGGTCCTCAGTGTTGTGAGAACGATGACTGGTTAAAATTTTTGGTGGTTTCTTGTTCAGTCCATAGGCCTACATCATGTGGCAAACCGGTGAGCATGTGGCTCTATTAGTATAGGAGATACCTGAAAACATATCACACTTTTCATCATAGTGCTTTTACCAATGCATAAAATGCATGGAGAAGTCATTTCGAATGACTGGTCCTCAGTGTTGTGAGAACGATGACTGGTTAAAATTTTTGGTGGTTTCTTGTTCAGTCCATAGGCCTACATCATGTGGCAAACCGGTGAGCATGTGGCTCTATTAGTATAGGAGATACCTAAACATATCACACTTTTCATCATAGTGCTTTTACCAATGCATAAAATGCATGGAGAAGTCATTTCGAATGACTGGTCCTCAGTGTTGTGAGAACGATGACTGGTTAAAATTTTTGGTGGTTT
This sequence comes from Ranitomeya imitator, assembly GCF_032444005.1. Classification (NCBI taxonomy): domain Eukaryota; kingdom Metazoa; phylum Chordata; class Amphibia; order Anura; family Dendrobatidae; genus Ranitomeya; species Ranitomeya imitator. The sequence goes on along the minus strand of NW_027193962.1, from coordinate 147,998 downwards.
CTTGTTCAGTCCATAGGCCTACATCATGTGGCAAACCGGTGAGCATGTGGCTCTATTAGTATAGGAGATACCTGAAAACATATCACACTTTTCATCATAGTGCTTTTACCAATGCATAAAATGCATGGAGAAGTCATTTCGAATGACTGGTCCTCAGTGTTGTGAGAACGATGACTGGTTAAAATTTTTGGTGGTTTCTTGTTCAGTCCATAGGCCTACATCATGTGGCAAACCGGTGAGCATGTGGCTCTATTAGTATAGGAGATACCTGAAAACATATCACACTTTTCATCATAGTGCTTTTACCAATGCATAAAATGCATGGAGAAGTCATTTCGAATGACTGGTCCTCAGTGTTGTGAGAACGATGACTGGTTAAAATTTTTGGTGGTTTCTTGTTCAGTCCATAGGCCTACATCATGTGGCAAACCGGTGAGCATGTGGCTCTATTAGTATAGGAGATACCTGAAAACATATCACACTTTTCATCATAGTGCTTTTACCAATGCATAAAATGCATGGAGAAGTCATTTCGAATGACTGGTCCTCAGTGTTGTGAGAACGATGACTGGTTAAAATTTTTGGTGGTTTCTTGTTCAGTCCATAGGCCTACATCATGTGGCAAACCGGTGAGCATGTGGCTCTATTAGTATAGGAGATACCTGAAAACATATCACACTTTTCATCATAGTGCTTTTACCAATGCATAAAATGCATGGAGAAGTCATTTCGAATGACTGGTCCTCAGTGTTGTGAGAACGATGACTGGTTAAAATTTTTGGTGGTTTCTTGTTCAGTCCATAGGCCTACATCATGTGGCAAACCGGTGAGCATGTGGCTCTATTAGTATAGGAGATACCTGAAAACATATCACACTTTTCATCATAGTGCTTTTACCAATGCATAAAATGCATGGAGAAGTCATTTCGAATGACTGGTCCTCAGTGTTGTGAGAACGATGACTGGTTAAAATTTTTGGTGGTTTCTTGTTCAGTCCATAGGCCTACATCATGTGGCAAACCGGTGAGCATGTGGCTCTATTAGTATAGGAGATACCTGAAAACATATCACACTTTTCATCATAGTGCTTTTACCAATGCATAAAATGCATGGAGAAGTCATTTCGAATGACTGGTCCTCAGTGTTGTGAGAACGATGACTGGTTAAAATTTTTGGTGGTTTCTTGTTCAGTCCATAGGCCTACATCATGTGGCAAACCGGTGAGCATGTGGCTCTATTAGTATAGGAGATACCTGAAAACATATCACACTTTTCATCATAGTGCTTTTACCAATGCATAAAATGCATGGAGAAGTCATTTCGAATGACTGGTCCTCAGTGTTGTGAGAACGATGACTGGTTAAAATTTTTGGTGGTTTCTTGTTCAGTCCATAGGCCTACATCATGTGGCAAACCGGTGAGCATGTGGCTCTATTAGTATAGGAGATACCTGAAAACATATCACACTTTTCATCATAGTGCTTTTACCAATGCATAAAATGCATGGAGAAGTCATTTCGAATGACTGGTCCTCAGTGTTGTGAGAACGATGACTGGTTAAAATTTTTGGTGGTTTCTTGTTCAGTCCATAGGCCTACATCATGTGGCAAACCGGTGAGCATGTGGCTCTATTAGTATAGGAGATACCTGAAAACATATCACACTTTTCATCATAGTGCTTTTACCAATGCATAAAATGCATGGAGAAGTCATTTCGAATGACTGGTCCTCAGTGTTGTGAGAACGATGACTGGTTAAAATTTTTGGTGGTTTCTTGTTCAGTCCATAGGCCTACATCATGTGGCAAACCGGTGAGCATGTGGCTCTATTAGTATAGGAGATACCTGAAAACATATCACACTTTTCATCATAGTGCTTTTACCAATGCATAAAATGCATGGAGAAGTCATTTCGAATGACTGGTCCTCAGTGTTGTGAGAACGATGACTGGTTAAAATTTTTGGTGGTTTCTTGTTCAGTCCATAGGCCTACATCATGTGGCAAACCGGTGAGCATGTGGCTCTATTAGTATAGGAGATACCTGAAAACATATCACACTTTTCATCATAGTGCTTTTACCAATGCATAAAATGCATGGAGAAGTCATTTCGAATGACTGGTCCTCAGTGTTGTGAGAACGATGACTGGTTAAAATTTTTGGTGGTTTCTTGTTCAGTCCATAGGCCTACATCATGTGGCAAACCGGTGAGCATGTGGCTCTATTAGTATAGGAGATACCTGAAAACATATCACACTTTTCATCATAGTGCTTTTACCAATGCATAAAATGCATGGAGAAGTCATTTCGAATGACTGGTCCTCAGTGTTGTGAGAACGATGACTGGTTAAAATTTTTGGTGGTTTCTTGTTCAGTCCATAGGCCTACATCATGTGGCAAACCGGTGAGCATGTGGCTCTATTAGTATAGGAGATACCTGAAAACATATCACACTTTTCATCATAGTGCTTTTACCAATGCATAAAATGCATGGAGAAGTCATTTCGAATGACTGGTCCTCAGTGTTGTGAGAACGATGACTGGTTAAAATTTTTGGTGGTTTCTTGTTCAGTCCATAGGCCTACATCATGTGGCAAACCGGTGAGCATGTGGCTCTATTAGTATAGGAGATACCTGAATAACATATCAACTTTTCATCATAGTGCTTTTACCAATGCATAAAATGCATGGAGAAGTCATTTCGAATGACTGGTCCTCAGTGTTGTGAGAACGATGACTGGTTAAAATTTTTGGTGGTTTCTTGTTCAGTCCATAGGCCTACATCATGTGGCAAACCGGTGAGCATGTGGCTCTATTAGTATAGGAGATACCTGAAACATATCACACTTTTCATCATAGTGCTTTTACCAATGCATAAAATGCATGGAGAAGTCATTTCGAATGACTGGTCCTCAGTGTTGTGAGAACGATGACTGGTTAAAATTTTTGGTGGTTTCTTGTTCAGTCCATAGGCCTACATCATGTGGCAAACCGGTGAGCAATGTGGCTCTATTAGTATAGGAGATACCTGAAAACATATCACACTTTTCATCATAGTGCTTTTACCAATGCATAAAATGCATGAGAAGTCATTTCGAATGACTGGTCCTCAGTGTTGTGAGAACGATGACTGGTTAAAATTTTTGGTGGTTTCTTGTTCAGTCCATAGGCCTACATCATGTGGCAAACCGGTGAGCATGTGGCTCTATTAGTATAGGAGATACCTGAAAACATATCACACTTTTCATCATAGTGCATTTACCAATGCATAAAATGCATGGAGAAGTCATTTCGAATGACTGGTCCTCAGTGTTGTGAGAACGATGACTGGTTAAAATTTTTGGTGGTTTCTTGTTCAGTCCATAGGCCTACATCATGTGGCAAACCGGTGAGCATGTGGCTCTATTAGTATAGGAGATACCTGAAAACATATCACACACTTTTCATCATAGTGCTTTTACCAATGCATAAAATGCATGGAGAAGTCATTTCGAATGACTGGTCCTCAGTGTTGTGAGAACGATGACTGGTTAAAATTTTTGGTGGTTTCTTGTTCAGTCCATAGGCCTACATCATGTGGCAAACCGGTGAGCATGTGGCTCTATTAGTATAGGAGATACCTGAAAACATATCACACTTTTCATCATAGTGCTTTTACCAATGCATAAAATGCATGGAGAAGTCATTTCGAATGACTGGTCCTCAGTGTTGTGAGAACGATGACTGGTTAAATTTTGGTGGTTTCTTGTTCAGTCCATAGGCCCTACATCATGTGGCAAACCGGTGAGCATGTGGCTCTATTAGTATAGGAGATACCTGAAAACATATCACACTTTTCATCATAGTGCTTTTACCAATGCATAAAATGCATGGAGAAGTCATTTCGAATGACTGGTCCTCAGTGTTGTGAGAACGATGACTGGTTAAAATTTTTGGTGGTTTCTTGTTCAGTCCATAGGCCTACATCATGTGGCAAACCGGTGAGCATGTGGCTCTATTAGTATAGGAGATACCTGAAAACATATCACACTTTTCATCATAGTGCTTTTACCAATGCATAAAATGCATGGAGAAAGTCATTTCGAATGACTGGTCCTCAGTGTTGTGAGAACGATGACTGGTTAAAATTTTTGGTGGTTTCTTGTTCAGTCCATAGGCCTACATCATGTGGCAAACCCGGTGAGCATGTGGCTCTATTAGTATAGGAGATACCTGAAAACATATCACACTTTTCATCATAGTGCTTTTACCAATGCATAAAATGCATGGAGAAGTCATTTCGAATGACTGGTCCTCAGTGTTGTGAGAACGATGACTGGTTAAAATTTTTGGTGGTTTCTTGTTCAGTCCATAGGCCTACATCATGTGGCAAACCGGTGAGCATGTGGCTCTATTAGTATAGGAGATACCTGAAAACATATCACACTTTTCATCATAGTGCTTTTACCAATGCATAAAATGCATGGAGAAGTCATTTCGAATGACTGGTCCTCAGTGTTGTGAGAACGATGACTGGTTAAAATTTTTGGTGGTTTCTTGTTCAGTCCATAGGCCTACATCATGTGGCAAACCGGTGAGCATGTGGCTCTATTAGTATAGGGGATACCTGAAAACATCACACTTTTCATCATAGTGCTTTTACCAATGCATAAAATGCATGGAGAAGTCATTTCCGAATGACTGGTCCTCAGTGTTGTGAGAACGATGACTGGTTAAAATTTTTGGTGGTTTCTTGTTCAGTCCATAGGCCTACATCATGTGGCAAACCGGTGAGCATGTGGCTCTATTAGTATAGGAGATAACTGAAAACATATCACACTTTTCATCATATTGCTTTTACCAATGCATAAAATGCATGGAGAAGTCATTTCGAATGACTGGTCCTCAGTGTTGTGAGAACGATGACTGGTTAAAATTTTTGGTGGTTTCTTGTTCAGTTCCATAGGCCTACATCATGTGGCAAACCGGTGAGCATGTGGCTCTATTAGTATAGGAGATACCTGAAAACATATCACACTTTTCATCATAGTGCTTTTACCAATGCATAAAATGCATGGAGAAGTCATTTTGAATGACTGGTCCTCAGTGTTGTGAGAACGATTGACTGGTTAAAATTTTGGTGGTTTCTTGTTCAGTCCATAGGCCTACATCATGTGGCAAACCGGTGAGCATGTGGCTCTATTAGTATAGGAGATACCTGAAAACATATCACACTTTTCATCACAGTGCTTTTACCAATGCATAAAATGCATGGAGAAGTCATTTCGAATGACTGGTCCTCAGTGTTGTGAGAACGATGACTGGTTAAAATTTTTGGTGGTTTCTTGTTCAGTCCATAGGCCTACATCATGTGGCAAACCGGTGAGCATGTGGCTCTATTAGTATAGGAGATACCTGAAAACATATCACACTTTTCATCATAGTGCTTTTACCAATGCATAAAATGCATGGAGAAGTCATTTCGAATGACTGGTCCTCAGTGTTGTGAGAACGATGACTGGTTAAATTTTTGGTGGTTTCTCTTGTTCAGTCCATAGGCCTACATCATGTGGCAAACCGGTGAGCATGTGGGCTCTATTAGTATAGGAGATACCTGAAAACATATCACACTTTTCATCATAGTGCTTTTACCAATGCATAAAATGCATGGAGAAGTCATTTCGAATGACTGGTCCTCAGTGTTGTGAGAACGATGACTGGTTAAAATTTTTGGTGGTTTCTTGTTCAGTCCATAGGCCTACATCATGTGGCAAACCGGTGAGCATGTGGCTCTATTAGTATAGGAGATACCTGAAAACATATCACACTTTTCATCATAGTGCTTTTACCAATGCATAAAATGCATGGAGAAGTCATTTCGAATGACTGGTCCTCAGTGTTGTGAGAACGATGACTGGTTAAAATTTTTGGTGGTTTCTTGTTCAGTCCATAGGCCTACATCATGTGGCAAACCGGTGAGCATGTGGCTCTATTAGTATAGGAGATACCTGAAAACATATCACACTTTTCATCATAGTGCTTTTACCAATGCATAAAATGCATGGAGAAGTCATTTCGAATGACTGGTCCTCAGTGTTGTGAGAACGATGACTGGTTAAAATTTTTGGTGGTTTCTTGTTCAGTCCATAGGCCTACATCATGTGGCAAACCGGTGAGCATGTGGCTCTATTAGTATAGGAGATACCTGAAAACATATCACACTTTTCATCATAGTGCTTTTACCAATGCATAAAATGCATGGAGAAGTCATTTCGAATGACTGGTCCTCAGTGTTGTGAGAACGATGACTGGTTAAAATTTTTGGTGGTTTCTTGTTCAGTCCATAGGCCTACATCATGTGGCAAAACCCGGTGAGCATGTGGCTCTATTAGTATAGGAGATACCTGAAAACATATCACACTTTTCATCATAGTGCTTTTACCAATGCATAAAATGCATGGAGAAGTCATTTCGAATGACTGGTCCTCAGTGTTGTGAGAACGATGACTGGTTAAAATTTTTGGTGGTTTCTTGTTCAGTCCCATAGGCCTACATCATGTGGCAAACCGTTGAGCATGTGGCTCTATTAGTATAGGAGATACCTGAAAACATATCACACTTTTCATCATAGTGCTTTTACCAATGCATAAAATGCATGGAGAAGTCATTTCGAATGACTGGTCCTCAGTGTTGTGAGAACGATGACTGGTTAAAATTTTTGGTGGTTTCTTGTTCAGTCCATAGGCCTACATCATGTGGCAAAACCGGTGAGCATGTGGCTCTATTAGTATAGGGGATACCTGAAAACATCACACTTTCATCATAGTGCTTTTACCAATGCATAAAATGCATGGAGAAGTCATTTCGAATGACTGGTCCTCAGTGTTGTGAGAACGATGACTGGTTAAAATTTTTGGTGGTTTCTTGTTCAGTCCATAGGCCTACATCATGTGGCAAACCGGTGAGCATGTGGCTCTATTAGTATAGGAGATAACTGAAAACATATCACACTTTTCATCATATTGCTTTTACCAATGCATAAAATGCATAGAGAAGTCATTTCGAATGACTGGTCCTCAGTGTTGTGAGAACGATGACTGGTTAAAATTTTTGGTGGTTTCTTGTTCAGTCCATAGGCCTACATCATGTGGCAAACCGGTGAGCATGTGGCTCTATTAGTATAGGAGATACCTGAAAACATATCACACTTTTCATCATAGTGCTTTTTACCAATGCATAAAATGCATGGAGAAGTCATTTTGAATGACTGGTCCTCAGTGTTGTGAGAACGATTGACTGGTTAAAATTTTTGGTGGTTTCTTGTTCAGTCCATAGGCCTACATCATGTGGCAAACCGGTGAGCATGTGGCTCTATTAGTATAGGAGATACCTGAAAACATATCACACTTTTCATCACAGTGCTTTTACCAATGCATAAAATGCATGGAGAAGTCATTTCGAATGACTGGTCCTCAGTGTTGTGAGAACGATGACTGGTTAAAATTTTTGGTGGTTTCTTGTTCAGTCCATAGGCCTACATCATGTGGCAAACCGGTGAGCATGTGGCTCTATTAGTATAGGAGATACCTGAAAACATATCACACTTTTCATCACAGTGCTTTTACCAATGCATAAAATGCATGGAGAAGTCATTTCGAATGACTGGTCCTCAGTGTTGTGAGAACGATGACTGGTTAAAATTTTTGGTGGTTTCTTGTTCAGTCCATAGGCCTACATCATGTGGCAAACCGGTGAGCATGTGGCTCTATTAGTATAGGAGATACCTGAAAACATATCACACTTTTCATCATAGTGCTTTTACCAATGCATAAAATGCATGGAGAAGTCATTTCGAATGACTGGTCCTCAGTGTTTGTGAGAACGATGACTGGTTAAAATTTTTGGTGGTTTCTTGTTCAGTCCATAGGCCTACATCATGTGGCAAACCGGTGAGCATGTGGCTCTATTAGTATAGGAGATACCTGAAAACATATCACACTTTTCATCATAGTGCTTTTACCAATGCATAAAATGCATGGAGAAGTCATTTCGAATGACTGGTCCTCAGTGTTGTGAGAACGATGACTGGTTAAAATTTTTGGTGGTTTCTTGTTCAGTCCATAGGCCTACATCATGTGGCAAACCGGTGAGCATGTGGCTCTATTAGTATAGGAGATACCTGAAAAACATATCACACTTTTCATCATAGTGCTTTTACCAATGCATAAAATGCATGGAGAAGTCATTTCGAATGACTGGTCCTCAGTGTTGTGAGAACGATGACTGGTTAAAATTTTTGGTGGTTCTTGTTCAGTCCATAGGCCTACATCATGTGGCAAACCGGTGAGCATGTGGCTCTATTAGTATAGGAGATACCTGAAAACATATCACACTTTTCATCATAGTGCTTTTACCAATGCATAAAATGCATGGAGAAGTCATTTCGAATGACTGGTCCTCAGTGTTGTGAGAACGATGACTGGTTAAAATTTTTGGTGGTTTCTTGTTCAGTCCATAGGCCTACATCATGTGGCAAACCGGTGAGCATGTGGCTCTATTAGTATAGGAGATACCTGAAAACATATCACACTTTTCATCATAGTGCTTTTACCAATGCATAAAATGCATGGAGAAGTCATTTCGAATGACTGGTCCTCAGTGTTGTGAGAACGATGACTGGTTAAAATTTTTGGTGGTTTCTTGTTCAGTCCATAGGCCTACATCATGTGGCAAACCGGTGAGCATGTGGCTCTATTAGTATAGGAGATACCTGAAAACATATCACACTTTTCATCATAGTGCTTTTACCAATGCATAAAATGCATGGAGAAGTCATTTCGAATGACTGGTCCTCAGTGTTGTGAGAATGATGACTGGTTAAAATTTTTCGTGGTTTCTTGTTCAGTCCATAGGCCTACATCATGTGGCAAACCGGTGAGCATGTGGCTCTATTAGTATAGGAGATACCTGAAAACATATCACACTTTTCATCATAGTGCTTTTTACCAATGCATAAAATGCATGGAGAAGTCATTTCGAATGACTGGTCCTCAGTGTTGTGAGAACGATGACTGGTTAAAATTTTTGGTGGTTTCTTGTTCAGTCCATAGGCCTACATCATGTGGCAAACCGGTGAGCATGTGGCTCGATTAGTATAGGAGATACCTGAAAACATATCACACTTTTCATCATAGTGCTTTTACCAATGCATAAAATGCATGGAGAAGTCATTTCGAATGACTGGTCCTCAGTGTTGTGAGAACGATGACTGGTTAAAATTTTTGGTGGTTTCTTGTTCAGTCCATAGGCCTACATCATGTGGCAAACCGGTGAGCATGTGGCTCTATTAGTATAGGAGATACCTGAAAACATATCACACTTTTCATCATAGTGCTTTTACCAATGCATAAAATGCATGGAGAAGTCATTTCGAATGACTGGTCCTCAGTGTTGTGAGAACGATGTTGGTTAAAATTTTTGGTGGTTTCTTGTTTCAGTCCATAGGCCTACATCATGTGGCAAACCGGTGAGCATGTGGCTCTATTAGTATAGGAGATACCTGAAAACATATCACACTTTTCATCATAGTGCTTTTACCAATGCATAAAATGCATGGAGAAGTCATTTCGAATGACTGGTCCTCAGTGTTGTGAGAACGATGACTGGTTAAAATTTTTGGTGGTTTCTTGTTCAGTCCATAGGCCTACATCATGTGGCAAACCGGGTGAGCATGTGGCTCTATTAGTATAGGAGATACCTGAAAACATATCACACTTTTCATCATAGTGCTTTTACCAATGCATAAAATGCATGGAGAAGTCATTTCGAATGACTGGTCCTCAGTGTTGTGAGAACGATGACTGGTTAAAATTTTTGGTGGTTTCTTGTTCAGTCCATAGGCCTACATCATGTGGCAAACCGGTGAGCATGTGCTCTATTAGTATAGGAGATACCTGAAAACATATCACACTTTTCATCATAGTGCTTTTACCAATGCATAAAATGCATGGAGAAGTCATTTCGAATGACTGGTCCTCAGTGTTGTGAGAACGATGACTGGTTAAAATTTTTGGTGGTTTCTTGTTCAGTCCATAGGCCTACATCATGTGGCAAACCGGTGAGCATGTGGCTGTATTAGTATATGAGATACCTGAAAAACATCACACTTTTCATCATAGTGCTTTTACCAATGCATAAAATGCATGGAGAAGTCATTTCGAATGACTGGTCCTCAGTGTTGTGAGAACGATGACTGGTTAAAATTTTTGGTGGTTTCTTGTTCAGTCCATAGGCCTACATCATGTGGCAAACCGGTGAGCATGTGGCTCTATTAGTATAGGAGATACCTGAAAACATATCACACTTTTCATCATAGTGCTTTTACCAATGCATAAAATGCATGGAGAAGTCATTTCGAATGACTGGTCCTCAGTGTTGTGAGAACGATGACTGGTTAAAATTTTTGGTGGTTTCTTGTTCAGTCCATAGGCCTACATCATGTGGCAAACCAGTGAGCATGTGGCTCTATTAGTATAGGAGATACCTGAAAACATATCACACTTTTCATCATAGTGCTTTTACCAATGCATAAAATGCATGGAGAAGTCATTTCGAATGACTGGTCCTCAGTGTTGTGAGAACGATGACTGGTTAAAATTTTTGGTGGTTTCTTGTTCAGTCCATAGGCCTACATCATGTGGCAAACCGGTGAGCATGTGGCTCTATTAGTATAGGAGATACCTGAAAACATATCACACTTTTCATCATAGTGCTTTTACCAATGCATAAAATGCATGGAGAAGTCATTTCGAATGACTGGTCCTCAGTGTTGTGAGAACGATGACTGGTTAAAATTTTTGGTGGTTTCTTGTTCAGTCCATAGGCCTACATCATGTGGCAAACCGGTGAGCATGTGGCTGTATTAGTATATGAGATACCTGAAAACATCACACTTTTCATCATAGTGCTTTTACCAATGCATAAAATGCATGGAGAAGTCATTTCGAATGACTGGTCCTCAGTAGTGTTGAGCGATACCGTCCGATACTTGAAAGTATCGGTATCGGATAGTATCGGCCGATACCCGAAAAATATCGAGTATCGCCGATACCGATATCCGATACCAATACAAGTCAATGGGACATCAAGTATCGGAAGGTATTCTCATGGTTCCCAGGGTCTGAAGGAGAGGAAACTCTCCTTCAGGCCCTGGGATCCATAGGGATGTGTAAAATAAAGAATTAAAATAAAAAATATTGATATGCTCACCTCTCCGGCGGCCCCTGGACTTCACGCTGCTAACCGGGAGGCTTCTTTGTTTAAAAAGCGCACCTTTAGGACCTGGGAATGACGTCCCGGGTTCTGATTGGTCGCGTGCCGCCCATGTGACCGGCACGCGACCAATCAGAAGCCGTGACGTCATTCGCAGGTCCTCAATTCCTAGAATTAGGAGTTTTGTGAATGAGAATGACGTCGCGGCTTCTGATTGGCCGCGTGCCGGTCACATGGGCGGCACGCGACCAATCAGAACCCGGGACGTCATTCCCAGGTCCGAAAGGCGCGCTTTTTAAACAAAGAAGCCTCCCGGTTAGCAGCGTGAAGTCCAGGGGCCGCCGGAGAGGTGAGCATATCAATATTTTTTATTTTAATTCTTTATTTTATACATCCCTATTGATCCGATACCGATACCCGATATCACAAAAATATCGGATCTCGGTATCGGAATTCCGATACAGCAAGTATCGGCCGATACCCGATACTTGCAGTATCGGAATGCTCAACACTAGTCCTCAGTGTTGTGAGAACGATGACTGGTTAAAATTTTTGGTGGTTTCTTGTTCAGTCCATAGGCCTACATCATGTGGCAAACCGGTGAGCATGTGGCTCTATTAGTATAGGAGATACCTGAAAACATATCACACTTTTCATCATAGTGCTTTTACCAATGCATAAAATGCATGGAGAAGTCATTTCGAATGACTGGTCCTCAGTGTTGTGAGAACGATGACTGGTTAAAATTTTTGGTGGTGGTCTTGTTCAGTCCATAGGCCTACATCATGTGGCAAACCGGTGAGCATGTGGCTCTATTAGTATAGGAGATACCTGAAAACATATCACACTTTTCATCATAGTGCTTTTACCAATGCATAAAATGCATGGAGAAGTCATTTCGAATGACTGGTCCTCAGTGTTGTGAGAATGATGACTGGTTAAAATTTTTGGTGGTTTCTTGTTCAGTCCATAGGCCTACATCATGTGGCAAACCGGTGAGCATGTGGCTCTATTAGTATAGGAGATACCTGAAAACATATCACACTTTTCATCATAGTGCTTTTACCAATGCATAAAATGCATGGAGAAGTCATTTCGAATGACTGGTCCTCAGTGTTGTGAGAACGATGACTGGTTAAAATTTTTGGTGGTTTCTTGTTCAGTCCATAGGCCTACATCATGTGGCAAACCGGTGAGCATGTGGCTTTATTAGTATAGGAGATACCTGAAAACATATCACACTTTTCATCATAGTGCTTTTACCAATGCATAAAATGCATGGAGAAGTCATTTCGAATGACTGGTCTTCAGTGTTGTGAGAACGATGACTGGTTAAAATTTTTGGTGGTTTCTTGTTCAGTCCATAGGCCTACATCATGTGGCAAACCGGTGAGCATGTGGCTCTATTAGTATAGGAGATACCTGAAAACATATCACACTTTTCATCATAGTGCTTTTACCAATGCATAAAATGCATGGAGAAGTCATTTCGAATGACTGGTCCTCAGTGTTGTGAGAACGATGACTGGTTAAAATTTTTGGTGGTTTCTTGTTCAGTCCATAGGCCTACATCATGTGGCAAACCGGTGAGCATGTGGCTCTATTAGTATAGGAGATACCTGAAAACATATCACACTTTTCATCATAGTGCTTTTACCAATGCATAAAATGCATGGAGAAGTCATTTCGAATGACTGGTCCTCAGTGTTGTGAGAACGATGCTGGATAAAATTTTTGGTGGTTTCTTGTTCAGTCCATAGGCCTACATCATGTGGCAAACCGGTGAGCATGTGGCTCTATTAGTATAGGAGATACCTGAAAACATATCACACTTTTCATCATAGTGCTTTTACCAATGCATAAAATGCATGGAGAAGTCATTTCGAATGACTGGTCCTCAGTGTTGTGAGAACGATGACTGGATAAAATTTTTGGTGGTTTCTTGTTCAGTCCATAGGCCTACATCATGTGGCAAACCGGTGAGCATGTGGCTCTATTAGTATAGGAGATACCTGAAAACATATCACACTTTTCATCATAGTGCTTTTACCAATGCATAAAATGCATGGAGAAGTCATTTCGAATGACTGGTCCTCAGTGTTGTGAGAACGATGACTGGTTAAAATTTTTCGTGGTTTCTTGTTCAGTCCATAGGCCTACATCATGTGGCAAACCGGTGAGCATGTGGCTCTATTAGTATAGGAGATACCTGAAAACATATCACACTTTTCATCATAGTGCTTTTACCAATGCATAAAATGCATGGAGAAGTCATTTCGAATGACTGGTCCTCAGTGTTGTGAGAACGATGACTGGTTAAAATTTTTGGTGGTTTCTTGTTCAGTCCATAGGCCTACATCATGTGGCAAACCAGTGAGCATGTGGCTCTATTAGTATAGGAGATACCTGAAAACATATCACACTTTTCATCATAGTGCTTTTACCAATGCATAAAATGCATGGAGAAGTCATTTCGAATGACTGGTCCTCAGTGTTGTGAGAACGATGACTGGTTAAAATTTTTGGTGGTTTCTTGTTCAGTCCATAGGCCTACATCATGTGGCAAACCGGTGAGCATGTGGCTCTATTAGTATAGGAGATACCTGAAAACATATCACACTTTTCATCATAGTGCTTTTACCAATGCATAAAATGCATGGAGAAGTCATTTCGAATGACTGGTCCTCAGTGTTGTGAGAACGATGACTGGTTAAAATTTTTGGTGGTTTCTTGTTCAGTCCATAGGCCTACATCATGTGGCAAACCGGTGAGCATGTGGCTGTATTAGTATATGAGATACCTGAAAACATCACACTTTTCATCATAGTGCTTTTACCAATGCATAAAATGCATGGAGAAGTCATTTCGAATGACTGGTCCTCAGTAGTGTTGAGCGATACCGTCCGATACTTGAAAGTATCGGTATCGGATAGTATCGGCCGATACCCGAAAAATATCGAGTATCGCCGATACCGATATCCGATACCAATACAAGTCAATGGGACATCAAGTATCGGAAGGTATTCTCATGGTTCCCAGGGTCTGAAGGAGAGGAAACTCTCCTTCAGGCCCTGGGATCCATAGGGATGTGTAAAATAAAGAATTAAAATAAAAAATATTGATATGCTCACCTCTCCGGCGGCCCCTGGACTTCACGCTGCTAACCGGGAGGCTTCTTTGTTTAAAAAGCGCACCTTTAGGACCTGGGAATGACGTCCCGGGTTCTGATTGGTCGCGTGCCGCCCATGTGACCGGCACGCGACCAATCAGAAGCCGTGACGTCATTCGCAGGTCCTCAATTCCTAGAATTAGGAGTTTTGTGAATGAGAATGACGTCGCGGCTTCTGATTGGCCGCGTGCCGGTCACATGGGCGGCACGCGACCAATCAGAACCCGGGACGTCATTCCCAGGTCCGAAAGGCGCGCTTTTTAAACAAAGAAGCCTCCCGGTTAGCAGCGTGAAGTCCAGGGGCCGCCGGAGAGGTGAGCATATCAATATTTTTTATTTTAATTCTTTATTTTATACATCCCTATTGATCCGATACCGATACCCGATATCACAAAAATATCGGATCTCGGTATCGGAATTCCGATACAGCAAGTATCGGCCGATACCCGATACTTGCAGTATCGGAATGCTCAACACTAGTCCTCAGTGTTGTGAGAACGATGACTGGTTAAAATTTTTGGTGGTTTCTTGTTCAGTCCATAGGCCTACATCATGTGGCAAACCGGTGAGCATGTGGCTCTATTAGTATAGGAGATACCTGAAAACATATCACACTTTTCATCATAGTGCTTTTACCAATGCATAAAATGCATGGAGAAGTCATTTCGAATGACTGGTCCTCAGTGTTGTGAGAACGATGACTGGTTAAAATTTTTGGTGGTTTCTTGTTCAGTCCATAGGCCTACATCATGTGGCAAACCGGTGAGCATGTGGCTCTATTAGTATAGGAGATACCTGAAAACATATCACACTTTTCATCATAGTGCTTTTACCAATGCATAAAATGCATGGAGAAGTCATTTCGAATGACTGGTCCTCAGTGTTGTGAGAATGATGACTGGTTAAAATTTTTGGTGGTTTCTTGTTCAGTCCATAGGCCTACATCATGTGGCAAACCGGTGAGCATGTGGCTCTATTAGTATAGGAGATACCTGAAAACATATCACACTTTTCATCATAGTGCTTTTACCAATGCATAAAATGCATGGAGAAGTCATTTCGAATGACTGGTCCTCAGTGTTGTGAGAACGATGACTGGTTAAAATTTTTGGTGGTTTCTTGTTCAGTCCATAGGCCTACATCATGTGGCAAACCGGTGAGCATGTGGCTTTATTAGTATAGGAGATACCTGAAAACATATCACACTTTTCATCATAGTGCTTTTACCAATGCATAAAATGCATGGAGAAGTCATTTCGAATGACTGGTCTTCAGTGTTGTGAGAACGATGACTGGTTAAAATTTTTGGTGGTTTCTTGTTCAGTCCATAGGCCTACATCATGTGGCAAACCGGTGAGCATGTGGCTCTATTAGTATAGGAGATACCTGAAAACATATCACACTTTTCATCATAGTGCTTTTACCAATGCATAAAATGCATGGAGAAGTCATTTCGAATGACTGGTCCTCAGTGTTGTGAGAACGATGACTGGTTAAAATTTTTGGTGGTTTCTTGTTCAGTCCATAGGCCTACATCATGTGGCAAACCGGTGAGCATGTGGCTCTATTAGTATAGGAGATACCTGAAAACATATCACACTTTTCATCATAGTGCTTTTACCAATGCATAAAATGCATGGAGAAGTCATTTCGAATGACTGGTCCTCAGTGTTGTGAGAACGATGACTGGATAAAATTTTTGGTGGTTTCTTGTTCAGTCCATAGGCCTACATCATGTGGCAAACCGGTGAGCATGTGGCTCTATTAGTATAGGAGATACCTGAAAACATATCACACTTTTCATCATAGTGCTTTTACCAATGCATAAAATGCATGGAGAAGTCATTTCGAATGACTGGTCCTCAGTGTTGTGAGAACGATGACTGGATAAAATTTTTGGTGGTTTCTTGTTCAGTCCATAGGCCTACATCATGTGGCAAACCGGTGAGCATGTGGCTCTATTAGTATAGGAGATACCTGAAAACATATCACACTTTTCATCATAGTGCTTTTACCAATGCATAAAATGCATGGAGAAGTCATTTCGAATGACTGGTCCTCAGTGTTGTGAGAATGATGACTGGTTAAAATTTTTCGTGGTTTCTTGTTCAGTCCATAGGCCTACATTATGTGGCAAACCGGTGAGCATGTGGCTCTATTAGTATAGGAGATACCTGAAAACATATCACACTTTTCATCATAGTGCTTTTACCAATGCATAAAATGCATGGAGAAGTCATTTCGAATGACTGGTCCTCAGTGTTGTGAGAACGATGACTGGTTAAAATTTTTGGTGGTTTCTTGTTCAGTCCATAGGCCTACATCATGTGGCAAACCGGTGAGCATGTGGCTCGATTAGTATAGGAGATACCTGAAAACATATCACACTTTTCATCATAGTGCTTTTACCAATGCATAAAATGCATGGAGAAGTCATTTCGAATGACTGGTCCTCAGTGTTGTGAGAACGATGACTGGTTAAAATTTTTGGTGGTTTCTTGTTCAGTCCATAGGCCTACATCATGTGGCAAACCGGTGAGCATGTGGCTCGATTAGTATAGGAGATACCTGAAAACATATCACACTTTTCATCATAGTGCTTTTACCAATGCATAAAATGCATGGAGAAGTCATTTCGAATGACTGGTCCTCAGTGTTGTGAGAACGATGACTGGTTAAAATTTTTGGTGGTTTCTTGTTCAGTCCATAGGCCTACATCATGTGGCAAACCGGTGAGCATGTGGCTCTATTAGTATAGGAGATACCTGAAAACATATCACACTTTTCATCACAGTGCTTTTACCAATGCATAAAATGCATGGAGAAGTCATTTCGAATGACTGGTCCTCAGTGTTGTGAGAACGATGACTGGATAAAATTTTTGGTGGTTTCTTGTTCAGTCCATAGGCCTACATCATGTGGCAAACCGGTGAGCATGTGGCTCTATTAGTATAGGAGATACCTGAAAACATATCACACTTTTCATCATAGTGCTTTTACCAATGCATAAAATGCATGGAGAAGTCATTTCGAATGACTGGTCCTCAGTGTTGTGAGAATGATGACTGGTTAAAATTTTTGGTGGTTTCTTGTTCAGTCCATAGGCCTACATCATGTGGCAAACCGGTGAGCATGTGGCTGTATTAGTATATGAGATACCTGAAAACATCACACTTTTCATCATAGTGCTTTTACCAATGCATAAAATGCATGGAGAAGTCATTTCGAATGACTGGTCCTCAGTGTTGTGAGAACGATGACTGGTTAAAATTTTTGGTGGTTTCTTGTTCAGTCCATAGGCCTACATCATGTGGCAAACCGGTGAGCATGTGGCTCTATTAGTATAGGAGATACCTGAAAACATATCACACTTTTCATCATAGTGCTTTTACCAATGCATAAAATGCATGGAGAAGTCATTTCGAATGACTGGTCCTCAGTGTTGTGAGAACGATGATTGGTTAAAATTTTTGGTGGTTTCTTGTTCAGTCCATAGGCCTACATCATGTGGCAAACCGGTGAGCATGTGGCTCTATTAGTATAGGAGATACCTGAAAACATATCACACTTTTCATCATAGTGCTTTTACCAATGCATAAAATGCATGGAGAAGTCATTTCGAATGACTGGTCCTCAGTGTTGTGAGAACGATGACTGGTTAAAATTTTTGGTGGTTTCTTGTTCAGTCCATAGGCCTACATCATGTGGCAAACCGGTGAGCATGTGGCTCTATTAGTATAGGAGATACCTGAAAACATATCACACTTTTCATCATAGTGCTTTTACCAATGCATAAAATGCATGGAGAAGTCATTTCGAATGACTGGTCCTCAGTGTTGTGAGAACGATGACTGGATAAAATTTTTGGTGGTTTCTTGTTCAGTCCATAGGCCTACATCATGTGGCAAACCGGTGAGCATGTGGCTCTATTAGTATAGGAGATACCTGAAAACATATCACACTTTTCATCATAGTGCTTTTACCAATGCATAAAATGCATGGAGAAGTCATTTCGAATGACTGGTCCTCAGTGTTGTGAGAACGATGACTGGTTAAAATTTTTGGTGGTTTCTTGTTCAGTCCATAGGCCTACATCATGTGGCAAACCGGTGAGCATGTGGCTCTATTAGTATAGGAGATACCTGAAAACATATCACACTTTTCATCATAGTGCTTTTACCAATGCATAAAATGCATGGAGAAGTCATTTCGAATGACTGGTCCTCAGTGTTGTGAGAACGATGACTGGTTAAAATTTTTGGTGGTTTCTTGTTCAGTCCATAGGCCTACATCATGTGGCAAACCGGTGAGCATGTGGCTCTATTAGTATAGGAGATACCTGAAAACATATCACACTTTTCATCATAGTGCTTTTACCAATGCATAAAATGCATGGAGAAGTCATTTCGAATGACTGGTCCTCAGTGTTGTGAGAACGATGACTGGTTAAAATTTTTGGTGGTTTCTTGTTCAGTCCATAGGCCTACATCATGTGGCAAACCGGTGAGCATGTGGCTCTATTAGTATAGGAGATACCTGAAAACATATCACACTTTTCATCATAGTGCTTTTACCAATGCATAAAATGCATGGAGAAGTCATTTCGAATGACTGGTCCTCAGTGTTGTGAGAACGATGACTGGTTAAAATTTTTGGTGGTTTCTTGTTCAGTCCATAGGCCTACATCATGTGGCAAACCGGTGAGCATGTGGCTCTATTAGTATAGGAGATACCTGAAAACATATCACACTTTTCATCATAGTGCTTTTACCAATGCATAAAATGCATGGAGAAGTCATTTCGAATGACTGGTCCTCAGTGTTGTGAGAACGATGACTGGTTAAAATTTTTGGTGGTTTCTTGTTCAGTCCATAGGCCTACATCATGTGGCAAACCGGTGAGCATGTGGCTCTATTAGTATAGGAGATACCTGAAAACATATCACACTTTTCATCATAGTGCTTTTACCAATGCATAAAATGCATGGAGAAGTCATTTCGAATGACTGGTCCTCAGTGTTGTGAGAACGATGACTGGTTAAAATTTTTGGTGGTTTCTTGTTCAGTCCATAGGCCTACATCATGTGGCAAACCGGTGAGCATGTGGCTCTATTAGTATAGGAGATACCTGAAAACATATCACACTTTTCATCATAGTGCTTTTACCAATGCATAAAATGCATGGAGAAGTCATTTCGAATGACTGGTCCTCAGTGTTGTGAGAACGATGACTGGTTAAAATTTTTGGTGGTTTCTTGTTCAGTCCATAGGCCTACATCATGTGGCAAACCGGTGAGCATGTGGCTCTATTAGTATAGGAGATACCTGAAAACATATCACACTTTTCAATCATAGTGCTTTTACCAATGCATAAAATGCATGGAGAAGTCATTTCGAATGACTGGTCCTCAGTGTTGTGAGAACGATGACTGGTTAAAATTTTTGGTGGTTTCTTGTTCAGTCCATAGGCCTACATCATGTGGCAAACCGGTGAGCATGTGGCTCTATTAGTATAGGAGATACCTGAAAACATATCACACTTTTCATCATAGTGCTTTTACCAATGCATAAAATGCATGGAGAAGTCATTTCGAATGACTGGTCCTCAGTGTTGTGAGAACGATGACTGGTTAAAATTTTTGGTGGTTTCTTGTTCAGTCCATAGGCCTACATCATGTGGCAAACCGGTGAGCATGTGGCTCTATTAGTATAGGAGATACCTGAAAACATATCACACTTTTCATCATAGTGCTTTTACCAATGCATAAAATGCATGGAGAAGTCATTTCGAATGACTGGTCCTCAGTGTTGTGAGAACGATGACTGGTTAAAATTTTTGGTGGTTTCTTGTTCAGTCCATAGGCCTACATCATGTGGCAAACCGGTGAGCATGTGGCTCTATTAGTATAGGAGATACCTGAAAACATATCACACTTTTCATCATAGTGCTTTTACCAATGCATAAAATGCATGGAGAAGTCATTTCGAATGACTGGTCCTCAGTGTTGTGAGAACGATGACTGGTTAAAATTTTTGGTGGTTTCTTGTTCAGTCCATAGGCCTACATCATGTGGCAAACCGGTGAGCATGTGGCTCTATTAGTATAGGAGATACCTGAAAACATATCACACTTTTCATCATAGTGCTTTTACCAATGCATAAAATGCATGGAGAAGTCATTTCGAATGACTGGTCCTCAGTGTTGTGAGAACGATGACTGGTTAAAATTTTTGGTGGTTTCTTGTTCAGTCCATAGGCCTACATCATGTGGCAAACCGGTGAGCATGTGGCTCTATTAGTATAGGAGATACCTGAAAACATATCACACTTTTCAATCATAGTGCTTTTACCAATGCATAAAATGCATGGAGAAGTCATTTCGAATGACTGGTCCTCAGTGTTGTGAGAACGATGACTGGTTAAAATTTTTGGTGGTTTCTTGTTCAGTCCATAGGCCTACATCATGTGGCAAACCGGTGAGCATGTGGCTCTATTAGTATAGGAGATACCTGAAAACATATCACACTTTTCATCATAGTGCTTTTACCAATGCATAAAATGCATGGAGAAGTCATTTCGAATGACTGGTCCTCAGTGTTGTGAGAACGATGACTGGTTAAAATTTTTGGTGGTTTCTTGTTCAGTCCATAGGCCTACATCATGTGGCAAACCGGTGAGCATGTGGCTCTATTAGTATAGGAGATACCTGAAAACATATCACACTTTTCATCATAGTGCTTTTACCAATGCATAAAATGCATGGAGAAGTCATTTCGAATGACTGGTCCTCAGTGTTGTGAGAACGATGACTGGTTAAAATTTTTGGTGGTTTCTTGTTCAGTCCATAGGCCTACATCATGTGGCAAACCGGTGAGCATGTGGCTCTATTAGTATAGGAGATACCTGAAAACATCACACTTTTCATCATAGTGCTTTTACCAATGCATAAAATGCATGGAGAAGTCATTTCGAATGACTGGTCCTCAGTGTTGTGAGAACGATGACTGGTTAAAATTTTTGGTGGTTTCTTGTTCAGTCCATAGGCCTACATCATATGGCAAACCGGTGAGCATGTGGCTCTATTAGTATAGGAGATACCTGAAAACATATCACACTTTTCATCATAGTGCTTTTACCAATGCATAAAATGCATGGAGAAGTCATTTCGAATGACTGGTCCTCAGTGTTGTGAGAACGATGACTGGATAAAATTTTTGGTGGTTTCTTGTTCAGTCCATAGGCCTACATCATGTGGCAAACCGGTGAGCATGTGGCTCTATTAGTATAGGAGATACCTGAAAACATATCACACTTTTCATCATAGTGCTTTTACCAATGCATAAAATGCATGGAGAAGTCATTTCGAATGACTGGTCCTCAGTGTTGTGAGAATGATGACTGGTTAAAATTTTTCGTGGTTTCTTGTTCAGTCCATAGGCCTACATCATGTGGCAAACCGGTGAGCATGTGGCTCTATTAGTATAGGAGATACCTGAAAACATATCACACTTTTCATCATAGTGCTTTTACCAATGCATAAAATGCATGGAGAAGTCATTTCGAATGACTGGTCCTCAGTGTTGTGAGAACGATGACTGGTTAAAATTTTTGGTGGTTTCTTGTTCAGTCCATAGGCCTACATCATGTGGCAAACCGGTGAGCATGTGGCTCGATTAGTATAGGAGATACCTGAAAACATATCACACTTTTCATCATAGTGCTTTTACCAATGCATAAAATGCATGGAGAAGTCATTTCGAATGACTGGTCCTCAGTGTTGTGAGAACGATGACTGGTTAAAATTTTTGGTGGTTTCTTGTTCAGTCCATAGGCCTACATCATGTGGCAAACCGGTGAGCATGTGGCTCTATTAGTATAGGAGATACCTGAAAACATATCACACTTTTCATCATAGTGCTTTTACCAATGCATAAAATGCATGGAGAAGTCATTTCGAATGACTGGTCCTCAGTGTTGTGAGAACGATGACTGGTTAAAATTTTTGGTGGTTTCTTGTTCAGTCCATAGGCCTACATCATGTGGCAAACCGGTGAGCATGTGGCTCTATTAGTATAGGAGATACCTGAAAACATATCACACTTTTCATCATAGTGCTTTTACCAATGCATAAAATGCATGGAGAAGTCATTTCGAATGACTGGTCCTCAGTGTTGTGAGAACGATGACTGGTTAAAATTTTTGGTGGTTTCTTGTTCAGTCCATAGGCCTACATCATGTGGCAAACCGGTGAGCATGTGGCTCTATTAGTATAGGAGATACCTGAAAACATATCACACTTTTCATCATAGTGCTTTTACCAATGCATAAAATGCATGGAGAAGTCATTTCGAATGACTGGTCCTCAGTGTTGTGAGAACGATGACTGGTTAAAATTTTTGGTGGTTTCTTGTTCAGTCCATAGGCCTACATCATGTGGCAATCCGGTGAGCATGTGGCTCTATTAGTATAGGAGATACCTGAAAACATATCACACTTTTCATCATAGTGCTTTTACCAATGCATAAAATGCATGGAGAAGTCATTTCGAATGACTGGTCCTCAGTGTTGTGAGAACGATGACTGGTTAAAATTTTTGGTGGTTTCTTGTTCAGTCCATAGGCCTACATCATGTGGCAAACCGGTGAGCATGTGGCTGTATTAGTATATGAGATACCTGAAAACATCACACTTTTCATCATAGTGCTTTTACCAATGCATAAAATGCATGGAGAAGTCATTTCGAATGACTGGTCCTCAGTGTTGTGAGAACGATGACTGGTTAAAATTTTTGGTGGTTTCTTGTTCAGTCCATAGGCCTACATCATGTGGCAAACCGGTGAGCATGTGGCTCTATTAGTATAGGAGATACCTGAAAACATATCACACTTTTCATCATAGTGCTTTTACCAATGCATAAAATGCATGGAGAAGTCATTTCGAATGACTGGTCCTCAGTGTTGTGAGAACGATGACTGGTTAAAATTTTTGGTGGTTTCTTGTTCAGTCCATAGGCCTACATCATGTGGCAAACCGGTGAGCATGTGGCTCTATTAGTATAGGAGATACCTGAAAACATATCACACTTTTCATCATAGTGCTTTTACCAATGCATAAAATGCATGGAGAAGTCATTTCGAATGACTGGTCCTCAGTGTTGTGAGAACGATGACTGGTTAAAATTTTTGGTGGTTTCTTGTTCAGTCCATAGGCCTACATCATGTGGCAAACCGGTGAGAGCATGTGGCTCTATTAGTATAGGAGATACCTGAAAACATATCACACTTTTCATCATAGTGCTTTTACCAATGCATAAAATGCATGGAGAAGTCATTTCGAATGACTGGTCCTCAGTGTTGTGAGAACGATGACTGGTTAAAATTTTTGGTGGTTTCTTGTTCAGTCCATAGGCCTACATCATGTGGCAAACCGGTGAGCATGTGGCTGTATTAGTATATGAGATACCTGAAAACATCACACTTTTCATCATAGTGCTTTTACCAATGCATAAAATGCATGGAGAAGTCATTTCGAATGACTGGTCCTCAGTGTTGTGAGAACGATGACTGGTTAAAATTTTTGGTGGTTTCTTGTTCAGTCCATAGGCCTACATCATGTGGCAAACCGGTGAGCATGTGGCTGTATTAGTATATGAGATACCTGAAAACATCACACTTTTCATCATAGTGCTTTTACCAATGCATAAAATGCATGGAGAAGTCATTTCGAATGACTGGTCCTCAGTGTTGTGAGAACGATGACTGGTTAAAATTTTTGGTGGTTTCTTGTTCAGTCCATAGGCCTACATCATGTGGCAAACCGGTGAGCATGTGGCTCTATTAGTATAGGAGATACCTGAAAACATATCACACTTTTCATCATAGTGCTTTTACCAATGCATAAAATGCATGGAGAAGTCATTTCGAATGACTGGTCCTCAGTGTTGTGAGAACGATGACTGGTTAAAATTTTTGGTGGTTTCTTGTTCAGTCCATAGGCCTACATCATGTGGCAAACCGGTGAGCATGTGGCTCTATTAGTATAGGAGATACCTGAAAACATATCACACTTTTCAATCATAGTGCTTTTACCAATGCATAAAATGCATGGAGAAGTCATTTCGAATGACTGGTCCTCAGTGTTGTGAGAACGATGACTGGTTAAAATTTTTGGTGGTTTCTTGTTCAGTCCATAGGCCTACATCATGTGGCAAACCGGTGAGCATGTGGCTCTATTAGTATAGGAGATACCTGAAAACATATCACACTTTTCATCATAGTGCTTTTACCAATGCATAAAATGCATGGAGAAGTCATTTCGAATGACTGGTCCTCAGTGTTGTGAGAACGATGACTGGTTAAAATTTTTGGTGGTTTCTTGTTCAGTCCATAGGCCTACATCATGTGGCAAACCGGTGAGCATGTGGCTCTATTAGTATAGGAGATACCTGAAAACATATCACACTTTTCATCATAGTGCTTTTACCAATGCATAAAATGCATGGAGAAGTCATTTCGAATGACTGGTCCTCAGTGTTGTGAGAACGATGACTGGTTAAAATTTTTGGTGGTTTCTTGTTCAGTCCATAGGCCTACATCATGTGGCAAACCGGTGAGCATGTGGCTCTATTACTATAGGAGATACCTGAAAACATATCACACTTTTCATCATAGTGCTTTTACCAATGCATAAAATGCATGGAGAAGTCATTTCGAATGACTGAGTGTTGTGAGAACGATGACTGGTTAAATTTTTGGTGGTTTCTTGTTCAGTCCATAGGCCTACATCATGTGGCAAACCGGTGAGCATGTGGCTCTATTAGTATAGGAGATACCTGAAAAACATCACACTTTTCATCATAGTGCTTTTACCAATGCATAAAATGCATGGAGAAGTCATTTCGAATGACTGGTCTCAGTGTTGTGAGAACGATGACTGGTTAAAATTTTTGGTGGTTTCTTGTTCAGTCCATAGGCCTACATCATATGGCAAACCGGTGAGCATGTGGCTCTATTAGTATAGGAGATACCTGAAAACATATCACACTTTTCATCATAGTGCTTTTACCAATGCATAAAATGCATGGAGAAGTCATTTCGAATGACTGGTCCTCAGTGTTGTGAGAACGATGACTGGATAAAATTTTTGGTGGTTTCTTGTTCAGTCCATAGGCCTACATCATGTGGCAAACCGATGAGCATGTGGCTCTATTAGTATAGGAGATACATGAAAACATATCACACTTTCATCATAGTGCTTTTACCAATGCATAAAATGCATGGAGAAGTCATTTCGAATGACTGGTCCTCAGTGTTGTGAGAATGATGACTGGTTAAAATTTTTCGTGGTTTCTTGTTCAGTCCATAGGCCTACATCATGTGGCAAACCGGTGAGCATGTGGCTCTATTAGTATATGGAGATACCTGAAAACATATCACACTTTTCATCATAGTGCTTTTACCAATGCATAAAATGCATGGAGAAGTCATTTCGAATGACTGGTCCTCAGTGTTGTGAGAACGATGACTGGTTAAATTTTTGGTGGTTTCTTGTTCAGTCCATAGGCCTACATCATGTGGCAAACCGGTGAGCATGTGGCTCGATTAGTATAGGAGATACCTTGAAAACATATCACACTTTTCATCATAGTGCTTTTACCAATGCATAAAATGCCTGGAGAAGTCATTTCGAATGACTGGTCCTCAGTGTTGTGAGAACGATGACTGGTTAAAATTTTGGTGGTTTCTTGTTCAGTCCATAGGCCTACATCATGTGGCAAACCGGTGAGCATGTGGCTCTATTAGTATAGGAGATACCTGAAAACATATCACACTTTTCATCATAGTGCTTTTACAATGCATAAAATGCATGGAGAAGTCATTTCGAATGACTGGTCCTCAGTGTTGTGAGAACGATGACTGGTTAAAATTTTGGTGGTTTCTTGTTCAGTCCATAGGCCTACATCATGTGGCAAACCGGTGAGCATGTGGCTCTATTAGTATAGGAGATACCTGAAAACATATCACACTTTTCATCATAGTGCTTTAACCAATGCATAAAATGCATGGAGAAGTCATTTCGAATGACTGGTCCTCAGTGTTGTGAGAACGATGACTGGTTAAAATTTTTGGTGGTTTCTTGTTCAGTCCATAGGCCTACATCATGTGGCAAACCGGTGAGCATGAGCATGTGGCTCTATTAGTATAGGAGATACCTGAAAACATATCACACTTTTCATCATAGTGCTTTTACCAATGCATAAAATGCATGGAGAAGTCATTTCGAATGACTGGTCCTCAGTGTTGTGAGAACGATGACTGGTTAAAATTTTTGGTGGTTTCTTGTTCAGTCCATAGGCCTACATCATGTGGCAAACCGGTGAGCATGTGGCTCTATTAGTATAGGAGATACCTGAAAACATATCACACTTTTCATCATAGTGCTTTTACCAATGCATAAAATGCATGGAGAAGTCATTTCGAATGACTGGTCCTCAGTGTTGTGAGAACGATGACTGGTTAAAATTTTTGGTGGTTTCTTGTTCAGTCCATAGGCCTACATCATGTGGCAAACCGGTGAGCATGTGGCTCTATTAGTATAGGAGATACCTGAAAACATATCACACTTTTCATCATAGTGCTTTTACCAATGCATAAAATGCATGGAGAAGTCATTTCGAATGACTGGTCCTCAGTGTTGTGAGAACGATGACTGGTTAAAATTTTTGGTGGTTTCTTGTTCAGTCCATAGGCCTACATCATGTGGCAAACCGGTGAGCATGTGGCTCTATTAGTATAGGAGATACCTGAAAACATATCACACTTTTCATCATAGTGCTTTTACCAATGCATAAAATGCATGGAGAAGTCATTTCGAATGACTGGTCCTCAGTGTTGTGAGAACGATGACTGGTTAAAATTTTTGGTGGTTTCTTGTTCAGTCCATAGGCCTACATCATGTGGCAAACCGGTGAGCATGTGGCTCTATTAGTATAGGAGATACCTGAAAACATATCACACTTTTCATCATAGTGCTTTTACCAATGCATAAAATGCATGGAGAAGTCATTTCGAATGACTGGTCCTCAGTGTTGTGAGAACGATGACTGGTTAAAATTTTTGGTGGTTTCTTGTTCAGTCCATAGGCCTACATCATGTGGCAAACCGGTGAGCATGTGGCTCTATTAGTATAGGAGATACCTGAAAACATATCACACTTTTCATCATAGTGCTTTTACCAATGCATAAAATGCATGGAGAAGTCATTTCGAATGACTGGTCCTCAGTGTTGTGAGAACGATGACTGGTTAAAATTTTTGGTGGTTTCTTGTTCAGTCCATAGGCCTACATCATGTGGCAAACCGGTGAGCATGTGGCTCTATTAGTATAGGAGATACCTGAAAACATATCACACTTTTCATCATAGTGCTTTTACCAATGCATAAAATGCATGGAGAAGTCATTTCGAATGACTGGTCCTCAGTGTTGTGAGAACGATGACTGGTTAAAATTTTTGGTGGTTTCTTGTTCAGTCCATAGGCCTACATCATGTGGCAAACCGGTGAGCATGTGGCTCTATTAGTATAGGAGATACCTGAAAACATATCACACTTTTCATCATAGTGCTTTTACCAATGCATAAAATGCATGGAGAAGTCATTTCGAATGACTGGTCCTCAGTGTTGTGAGAACGATGACTGGTTAAAATTTTTGGTGGTTTCTTGTTCAGTCCATAGGCCTACATCATGTGGCAAACCGGTGAGCATGTGGCTCTATTAGTATAGGAGATACCTGAAAACATATCACACTTTTCATCATAGTGCTTTTACCAATGCATAAAATGCATGGAGAAGTCATTTCGAATGACTGGTCCTCAGTGTTGTGAGAACGATGACTGGTTAAAATTTTTGGTGGTTTCTTGTTCAGTCCATAGGCCTACATCATGTGGCAAACCGGTGAGCATGTGGCTCTATTAGTATAGGAGATACCTGAAAACATATCACACTTTTCATCATAGTGCTTTTACCAATGCATAAAATGCATGGAGAAGTCATTTCGAATGACTGGTCCTCAGTGTTGTGAGAACGATGACTGGTTAAAATTTTTGGTGGTTTCTTGTTCAGTCCATAGGCCTACATCATGTGGCAAACCGGTGAGCATGTGGCTCTATTAGTATAGGAGATACCTGAAAACATATCACACTTTTCATCATAGTGCTTTTACCAATGCATAAAATGCATGGAGAAGTCATTTCGAATGACTGGTCCTCAGTGTTGTGAGAACGATGACTGGTTAAAATTTTTGGTGGTTTCTTGTTCAGTCCATAGGCCTACATCATGTGGCAAACCGGTGAGCATGTGGCTCTATTAGTATAGGAGATACCTGAAAACATATCACACTTTTCATCATAGTGCTTTTACCAATGCATAAAATGCATGGAGAAGTCATTTCGAATGACTGGTCCTCAGTGTTGTGAGAACGATGACTGGTTAAAATTTTTGGTGGTTTCTTGTTCAGTCCATAGGCCTACATCATGTGGCAAACCGGTGAGCATGTGGCTCTATTAGTATAGGAGATACCTGAAAACATATCACACTTTTCATCATAGTGCTTTTACCAATGCATAAAATGCATGGAGAAGTCATTTCGAATGACTGGTCCTCAGTGTTGTGAGAACGATGACTGGTTAAAATTTTTGGTGGTTTCTTGTTCAGTCCATAGGCCTACATCATGTGGCAAACCGGTGAGCATGTGGCTCTATTAGTATAGGAGATACCTGAAAACATATCACACTTTTCATCATAGTGCTTTTACCAATGCATAAAATGCATGGAGAAGTCATTTCGAATGACTGGTCCTCAGTGTTGTGAGAACGATGACTGGTTAAAATTTTTGGTGGTTTCTTGTTCAGTCCATAGGCCTACATCATGTGGCAAACCGGTGAGCATGTGGCTCTATTAGTATAGGAGATACCTGAAAACATATCACACTTTTCATCATAGTGCTTTTACCAATGCATAAAATGCATGGAGAAGTCATTTCGAATGACTGGTCCTCAGTGTTGTGAGAACGATGACTGGTTAAAATTTTTGGTGGTTTCTTGTTCAGTCCATAGGCCTACATCATGTGGCAAACCGGTGAGCATGTGGCTCTATTAGTATAGGAGATACCTGAAAACATATCACACTTTTCATCATAGTGCTTTTACCAATGCATAAAATGCATGGAGAAGTCATTTCGAATGACTGGTCCTCAGTGTTGTGAGAACGATGACTGGTTAAAATTTTTGGTGGTTTCTTGTTCAGTCCATAGGCCTACATCATGTGGCAAACCGGTGAGCATGTGGCTCTATTAGTATAGGAGATACCTGAAAACATATCACACTTTTCATCATAGTGCTTTTACCAATGCATAAAATGCATGGAGAAGTCATTTCGAATGACTGGTCCTCAGTGTTGTGAGAACGATGACTGGTTAAAATTTTTGGTGGTTTCTTGTTCAGTCCATAGGCCTACATCATGTGGCAAACCGGTGAGCATGTGGCTCTATTAGTATAGGAGATACCTGAAAACATATCACACTTTTCATCATAGTGCTTTTACCAATGCATAAAATGCATGGAGAAGTCATTTCGAATGACTGGTCCTCAGTGTTGTGAGAACGATGACTGGTTAAAATTTTTGGTGGTTTCTTGTTCAGTCCATAGGCCTACATCATGTGGCAAACCGGTGAGCATGTGGCTCTATTAGTATAGGAGATACCTGAAAACATATCACACTTTTCATCATAGTGCTTTTACCAATGCATAAAATGCATGGAGAAGTCATTTCGAATGACTGGTCCTCAGTGTTGTGAGAACGATGACTGGTTAAAATTTTTGGTGGTTTCTTGTTCAGTCCATAGGCCTACATCATGTGGCAAACCGGTGAGCATGTGGCTCTATTAGTATAGGAGATACCTGAAAACATATCACACTTTTCATCATAGTGCTTTTACCAATGCATAAAATGCATGGAGAAGTCATTTCGAATGACTGGTCCTCAGTGTTGTGAGAACGATGACTGGTTAAAATTTTTGGTGGTTTCTTGTTCAGTCCATAGGCCTACATCATGTGGCAAACCGGTGAGCATGTGGCTCTATTAGTATAGGAGATACCTGAAAACATATCACACTTTTCATCATAGTGCTTTTACCAATGCATAAAATGCATGGAGAAGTCATTTCGAATGACTGGTCCTCAGTGTTGTGAGAACGATGACTGGTTAAAATTTTTGGTGGTTTCTTGTTCAGTCCATAGGCCTACATCATGTGGCAAACCGGTGAGCATGTGGCTCTATTAGTATAGGAGATACCTGAAAACATATCACACTTTTCATCATAGTGCTTTTACCAATGCATAAAATGCATGGAGAAGTCATTTCGAATGACTGGTCCTCAGTGTTGTGAGAACGATGACTGGTTAAAATTTTTGGTGGTTTCTTGTTCAGTCCATAGGCCTACATCATGTGGCAAACCGGTGAGCATGTGGCTCTATTAGTATAGGAGATACCTGAAAACATATCACACTTTTCATCATAGTGCTTTTACCAATGCATAAAATGCATGGAGAAGTCATTTCGAATGACTGGTCCTCAGTGTTGTGAGAACGATGACTGGTTAAAATTTTTGGTGGTTTCTTGTTCAGTCCATAGGCCTACATCATGTGGCAAACCGGTGAGCATGTGGCTCTATTAGTATAGGAGATACCTGAAAACATATCACACTTTTCATCATAGTGCTTTTACCAATGCATAAAATGCATGGAGAAGTCATTTCGAATGACTGGTCCTCAGTGTTGTGAGAACGATGACTGGTTAAAATTTTTGGTGGTTTCTTGTTCAGTCCATAGGCCTACATCATGTGGCAAACCGGTGAGCATGTGGCTCTATTAGTATAGGAGATACCTGAAAACATATCACACTTTTCATCATAGTGCTTTTACCAATGCATAAAATGCATGGAGAAGTCATTTCGAATGACTGGTCCTCAGTGTTGTGAGAACGATGACTGGTTAAAATTTTTGGTGGTTTCTTGTTCAGTCCATAGGCCTACATCATGTGGCAAACCGGTGAGCATGTGGCTCTATTAGTATAGGAGATACCTGAAAACATATCACACTTTTCATCATAGTGCTTTTACCAATGCATAAAATGCATGGAGAAGTCATTTCGAATGACTGGTCCTCAGTGTTGTGAGAACGATGACTGGTTAAAATTTTTGGTGGTTTCTTGTTCAGTCCATAGGCCTACATCATGTGGCAAACCGGTGAGCATGTGGCTCTATTAGTATAGGAGATACCTGAAAACATATCACACTTTTCATCATAGTGCTTTTACCAATGCATAAAATGCATGGAGAAGTCATTTCGAATGACTGGTCCTCAGTGTTGTGAGAACGATGACTGGTTAAAATTTTTGGTGGTTTCTTGTTCAGTCCATAGGCCTACATCATGTGGCAAACCGGTGAGCATGTGGCTCTATTAGTATAGGAGATACCTGAAAACATATCACACTTTTCATCATAGTGCTTTTACCAATGCATAAAATGCATGGAGAAGTCATTTCGAATGACTGGTCCTCAGTGTTGTGAGAACGATGACTGGTTAAAATTTTTGGTGGTTTCTTGTTCAGTCCATAGGCCTACATCATGTGGCAAACCGGTGAGCATGTGGCTCTATTAGTATAGGAGATACCTGAAAACATATCACACTTTTCATCATAGTGCTTTTACCAATGCATAAAATGCATGGAGAAGTCATTTCGAATGACTGGTCCTCAGTGTTGTGAGAACGATGACTGGTTAAAATTTTTGGTGGTTTCTTGTTCAGTCCATAGGCCTACATCATGTGGCAAACCGGTGAGCATGTGGCTCTATTAGTATAGGAGATACCTGAAAACATATCACACTTTTCATCATAGTGCTTTTACCAATGCATAAAATGCATGGAGAAGTCATTTCGAATGACTGGTCCTCAGTGTTGTGAGAACGATGACTGGTTAAAATTTTTGGTGGTTTCTTGTTCAGTCCATAGGCCTACATCATGTGGCAAACCGGTGAGCATGTGGCTCTATTAGTATAGGAGATACCTGAAAACATATCACACTTTTCATCATAGTGCTTTTACCAATGCATAAAATGCATGGAGAAGTCATTTCGAATGACTGGTCCTCAGTGTTGTGAGAACGATGACTGGTTAAAATTTTTGGTGGTTTCTTGTTCAGTCCATAGGCCTACATCATGTGGCAAACCGGTGAGCATGTGGCTCTATTAGTATAGGAGATACCTGAAAACATATCACACTTTTCATCATAGTGCTTTTACCAATGCATAAAATGCATGGAGAAGTCATTTCGAATGACTGGTCCTCAGTGTTGTGAGAACGATGACTGGTTAAAATTTTTGGTGGTTTCTTGTTCAGTCCATAGGCCTACATCATGTGGCAAACCGGTGAGCATGTGGCTCTATTAGTATAGGAGATACCTGAAAACATATCACACTTTTCATCATAGTGCTTTTACCAATGCATAAAATGCATGGAGAAGTCATTTCGAATGACTGGTCCTCAGTGTTGTGAGAACGATGACTGGTTAAAATTTTTGGTGGTTTCTTGTTCAGTCCATAGGCCTACATCATGTGGCAAACCGGTGAGCATGTGGCTCTATTAGTATAGGAGATACCTGAAAACATATCACACTTTTCATCATAGTGCTTTTACCAATGCATAAAATGCATGGAGAAGTCATTTCGAATGACTGGTCCTCAGTGTTGTGAGAACGATGACTGGTTAAAATTTTTGGTGGTTTCTTGTTCAGTCCATAGGCCTACATCATGTGGCAAACCGGTGAGCATGTGGCTCTATTAGTATAGGAGATACCTGAAAACATATCACACTTTTCATCATAGTGCTTTTACCAATGCATAAAATGCATGGAGAAGTCATTTCGAATGACTGGTCCTCAGTGTTGTGAGAACGATGACTGGTTAAAATTTTTGGTGGTTTCTTGTTCAGTCCATAGGCCTACATCATGTGGCAAACCGGTGAGCATGTGGCTCTATTAGTATAGGAGATACCTGAAAACATATCACACTTTTCATCATAGTGCTTTTACCAATGCATAAAATGCATGGAGAAGTCATTTCGAATGACTGGTCCTCAGTGTTGTGAGAACGATGACTGGTTAAAATTTTTGGTGGTTTCTTGTTCAGTCCATAGGCCTACATCATGTGGCAAACCGGTGAGCATGTGGCTCTATTAGTATAGGAGATACCTGAAAACATATCACACTTTTCATCATAGTGCTTTTACCAATGCATAAAATGCATGGAGAAGTCATTTCGAATGACTGGTCCTCAGTGTTGTGAGAACGATGACTGGTTAAAATTTTTGGTGGTTTCTTGTTCAGTCCATAGGCCTACATCATGTGGCAAACCGGTGAGCATGTGGCTCTATTAGTATAGGAGATACCTGAAAACATATCACACTTTTCATCATAGTGCTTTTACCAATGCATAAAATGCATGGAGAAGTCATTTCGAATGACTGGTCCTCAGTGTTGTGAGAACGATGACTGGTTAAAATTTTTGGTGGTTTCTTGTTCAGTCCATAGGCCTACATCATGTGGCAAACCGGTGAGCATGTGGCTCTATTAGTATAGGAGATACCTGAAAACATATCACACTTTTCATCATAGTGCTTTTACCAATGCATAAAATGCATGGAGAAGTCATTTCGAATGACTGGTCCTCAGTGTTGTGAGAACGATGACTGGTTAAAATTTTTGGTGGTTTCTTGTTCAGTCCATAGGCCTACATCATGTGGCAAACCGGTGAGCATGTGGCTCTATTAGTATAGGAGATACCTGAAAACATATCACACTTTTCATCATAGTGCTTTTACCAATGCATAAAATGCATGGAGAAGTCATTTCGAATGACTGGTCCTCAGTGTTGTGAGAACGATGACTGGTTAAAATTTTTGGTGGTTTCTTGTTCAGTCCATAGGCCTACATCATGTGGCAAACCGGTGAGCATGTGGCTCTATTAGTATAGGAGATACCTGAAAACATATCACACTTTTCATCATAGTGCTTTTACCAATGCATAAAATGCATGGAGAAGTCATTTCGAATGACTGGTCCTCAGTGTTGTGAGAACGATGACTGGTTAAAATTTTTGGTGGTTTCTTGTTCAGTCCATAGGCCTACATCATGTGGCAAACCGGTGAGCATGTGGCTCTATTAGTATAGGAGATACCTGAAAACATATCACACTTTTCATCATAGTGCTTTTACCAATGCATAAAATGCATGGGTCCTCAGTGTTGTGAGAACGATGACTGGTTAAAATTTTTGGTGGTTTCTTGTTCAGTCCATAGGCCTACATCATGTGGCAAACCGGTGAGCATGTGGCTCTATTAGTATAGGAGATACCTGAAAACATATCACACTTTTCATCATAGTGCTTTTACCAATGCATAAAATGCATGGAGAAGTCATTTCGAATGACTGGTCCTCAGTGTTGTGAGAACGATGACTGGTTAAAATTTTTGGTGGTTTCTTGTTCAGTCCATAGGCCTACATCATGTGGCAAACCGGTGAGCATGTGGCTCTATTAGTATAGGAGATACCTGAAAACATATCACACTTTTCATCATAGTGCTTTTACCAATGCATAAAATGCATGGAGAAGTCATTTCGAATGACTGGTCCTCAGTGTTGTGAGAACGATGACTGGTTAAAATTTTTGGTGGTTTCTTGTTCAGTCCATAGGCCTACATCATGTGGCAAACCGGTGAGCATGTGGCTCTATTAGTATAGGAGATACCTGAAAACATATCACACTTTTCATCATAGTGCTTTTACCAATGCATAAAATGCATGGAGAAGTCATTTCGAATGACTGGTCCTCAGTGTTGTGAGAACGATGACTGGTTAAAATTTTTGGTGGTTTCTTGTTCAGTCCATAGGCCTACATCATGTGGCAAACCGGTGAGCATGTGGCTCTATTAGTATAGGAGATACCTGAAAACATATCACACTTTTCATCATAGTGCTTTTACCAATGCATAAAATGCATGGAGAAGTCATTTCGAATGACTGGTCCTCAGTGTTGTGAGAACGATGACTGGTTAAAATTTTTGGTGGTTTCTTGTTCAGTCCATAGGCCTACATCATGTGGCAAACCGGTGAGCATGTGGCTCTATTAGTATAGGAGATACCTGAAAACATATCACACTTTTCATCATAGTGCTTTTACCAATGCATAAAATGCATGGAGAAGTCATTTCGAATGACTGGTCCTCAGTGTTGTGAGAACGATGACTGGTTAAAATTTTTGGTGGTTTCTTGTTCAGTCCATAGGCCTACATCATGTGGCAAACCGGTGAGCATGTGGCTCTATTAGTATAGGAGATACCTGAAAACATATCACACTTTTCATCATAGTGCTTTTACCAATGCATAAAATGCATGGAGAAGTCATTTCGAATGACTGGTCCTCAGTGTTGTGAGAACGATGACTGGTTAAAATTTTTGGTGGTTTCTTGTTCAGTCCATAGGCCTACATCATGTGGCAAACCGGTGAGCATGTGGCTCTATTAGTATAGGAGATACCTGAAAACATATCACACTTTTCATCATAGTGCTTTTACCAATGCATAAAATGCATGGAGAAGTCATTTCGAATGACTGGTCCTCAGTGTTGTGAGAACGATGACTGGTTAAAATTTTTGGTGGTTTCTTGTTCAGTCCATAGGCCTACATCATGTGGCAAACCGGTGAGCATGTGGCTCTATTAGTATAGGAGATACCTGAAAACATATCACACTTTTCATCATAGTGCTTTTACCAATGCATAAAATGCATGGAGAAGTCATTTCGAATGACTGGTCCTCAGTGTTGTGAGAACGATGACTGGTTAAAATTTTTGGTGGTTTCTTGTTCAGTCCATAGGCCTACATCATGTGGCAAACCGGTGAGCATGTGGCTCTATTAGTATAGGAGATACCTGAAAACATATCACACTTTTCATCATAGTGCTTTTACCAATGCATAAAATGCATGGAGAAGTCATTTCGAATGACTGGTCCTCAGTGTTGTGAGAACGATGACTGGTTAAAATTTTTGGTGGTTTCTTGTTCAGTCCATAGGCCTACATCATGTGGCAAACCGGTGAGCATGTGGCTCTATTAGTATAGGAGATACCTGAAAACATATCACACTTTTCATCATAGTGCTTTTACCAATGCATAAAATGCATGGAGAAGTCATTTCGAATGACTGGTCCTCAGTGTTGTGAGAACGATGACTGGTTAAAATTTTTGGTGGTTTCTTGTTCAGTCCATAGGCCTACATCATGTGGCAAACCGGTGAGCATGTGGCTCTATTAGTATAGGAGATACCTGAAAACATATCACACTTTTCATCATAGTGCTTT
Source organism: Ranitomeya imitator (assembly GCF_032444005.1). Taxonomy (NCBI): domain Eukaryota; kingdom Metazoa; phylum Chordata; class Amphibia; order Anura; family Dendrobatidae; genus Ranitomeya; species Ranitomeya imitator. The sequence continues at coordinate 111,113 of NW_027193962.1, read as the reverse complement.
TACCAATGCATAAAATGCATGGAGAAGTCATTTCGAATGACTGGTCCTCAGTGTTGTGAGAACGATGACTGGTTAAAATTTTTGGTGGTTTCTTGTTCAGTCCATAGGCCTACATCATGTGGCAAACCGGTGAGCATGTGGCTCTATTAGTATAGGAGATACCTGAAAACATATCACACTTTTCATCATAGTGCTTTTACCAATGCATAAAATGCATGGAGAAGTCATTTCGAATGACTGGTCCTCAGTGTTGTGAGAACGATGACTGGTTAAAATTTTTGGTGGTTTCTTGTTCAGTCCATAGGCCTACATCATGTGGCAAACCGGTGAGCATGTGGCTCTATTAGTATAGGAGATACCTGAAAACATATCACACTTTTCATCATAGTGCTTTTACCAATGCATAAAATGCATGGAGAAGTCATTTCGAATGACTGGTCCTCAGTGTTGTGAGAACGATGACTGGTTAAAATTTTTGGTGGTTTCTTGTTCAGTCCATAGGCCTACATCATGTGGCAAACCGGTGAGCATGTGGCTCTATTAGTATAGGAGATACCTGAAAACATATCACACTTTTCATCATAGTGCTTTTACCAATGCATAAAATGCATGGAGAAGTCATTTCGAATGACTGGTCCTCAGTGTTGTGAGAACGATGACTGGTTAAAATTTTTGGTGGTTTCTTGTTCAGTCCATAGGCCTACATCATGTGGCAAACCGGTGAGCATGTGGCTCTATTAGTATAGGAGATACCTGAAAACATATCACACTTTTCATCATAGTGCTTTTACCAATGCATAAAATGCATGGAGAAGTCATTTCGAATGACTGGTCCTCAGTGTTGTGAGAACGATGACTGGTTAAAATTTTTGGTGGTTTCTTGTTCAGTCCATAGGCCTACATCATGTGGCAAACCGGTGAGCATGTGGCTCTATTAGTATAGGAGATACCTGAAAACATATCACACTTTTCATCATAGTGCTTTTACCAATGCATAAAATGCATGGAGAAGTCATTTCGAATGACTGGTCCTCAGTGTTGTGAGAACGATGACTGGTTAAAATTTTTGGTGGTTTCTTGTTCAGTCCATAGGCCTACATCATGTGGCAAACCGGTGAGCATGTGGCTCTATTAGTATAGGAGATACCTGAAAACATATCACACTTTTCATCATAGTGCTTTTACCAATGCATAAAATGCATGGAGAAGTCATTTCGAATGACTGGTCCTCAGTGTTGTGAGAACGATGACTGGTTAAAATTTTTGGTGGTTTCTTGTTCAGTCCATAGGCCTACATCATGTGGCAAACCGGTGAGCATGTGGCTCTATTAGTATAGGAGATACCTGAAAACATATCACACTTTTCATCATAGTGCTTTTACCAATGCATAAAATGCATGGAGAAGTCATTTCGAATGACTGGTCCTCAGTGTTGTGAGAACGATGACTGGTTAAAATTTTTGGTGGTTTCTTGTTCAGTCCATAGGCCTACATCATGTGGCAAACCGGTGAGCATGTGGCTCTATTAGTATAGGAGATACCTGAAAACATATCACACTTTTCATCATAGTGCTTTTACCAATGCATAAAATGCATGGAGAAGTCATTTCGAATGACTGGTCCTCAGTGTTGTGAGAACGATGACTGGTTAAAATTTTTGGTGGTTTCTTGTTCAGTCCATAGGCCTACATCATGTGGCAAACCGGTGAGCATGTGGCTCTATTAGTATAGGAGATACCTGAAAACATATCACACTTTTCATCATAGTGCTTTTACCAATGCATAAAATGCATGGAGAAGTCATTTCGAATGACTGGTCCTCAGTGTTGTGAGAACGATGACTGGTTAAAATTTTTGGTGGTTTCTTGTTCAGTCCATAGGCCTACATCATGTGGCAAACCGGTGAGCATGTGGCTCTATTAGTATAGGAGATACCTGAAAACATATCACACTTTTCATCATAGTGCTTTTACCAATGCATAAAATGCATGGAGAAGTCATTTCGAATGACTGGTCCTCAGTGTTGTGAGAACGATGACTGGTTAAAATTTTTGGTGGTTTCTTGTTCAGTCCATAGGCCTACATCATGTGGCAAACCGGTGAGCATGTGGCTCTATTAGTATAGGAGATACCTGAAAACATATCACACTTTTCATCATAGTGCTTTTACCAATGCATAAAATGCATGGAGAAGTCATTTCGAATGACTGGTCCTCAGTGTTGTGAGAACGATGACTGGTTAAAATTTTTGGTGGTTTCTTGTTCAGTCCATAGGCCTACATCATGTGGCAAACCGGTGAGCATGTGGCTCTATTAGTATAGGAGATACCTGAAAACATATCACACTTTTCATCATAGTGCTTTTACCAATGCATAAAATGCATGGAGAAGTCATTTCGAATGACTGGTCCTCAGTGTTGTGAGAACGATGACTGGTTAAAATTTTTGGTGGTTTCTTGTTCAGTCCATAGGCCTACATCATGTGGCAAACCGGTGAGCATGTGGCTCTATTAGTATAGGAGATACCTGAAAACATATCACACTTTTCATCATAGTGCTTTTACCAATGCATAAAATGCATGGAGAAGTCATTTCGAATGACTGGTCCTCAGTGTTGTGAGAACGATGACTGGTTAAAATTTTTGGTGGTTTCTTGTTCAGTCCATAGGCCTACATCATGTGGCAAACCGGTGAGCATGTGGCTCTATTAGTATAGGAGATACCTGAAAACATATCACACTTTTCATCATAGTGCTTTTACCAATGCATAAAATGCATGGAGAAGTCATTTCGAATGACTGGTCCTCAGTGTTGTGAGAACGATGACTGGTTAAAATTTTTGGTGGTTTCTTGTTCAGTCCATAGGCCTACATCATGTGGCAAACCGGTGAGCATGTGGCTCTATTAGTATAGGAGATACCTGAAAACATATCACACTTTTCATCATAGTGCTTTTACCAATGCATAAAATGCATGGAGAAGTCATTTCGAATGACTGGTCCTCAGTGTTGTGAGAACGATGACTGGTTAAAATTTTTGGTGGTTTCTTGTTCAGTCCATAGGCCTACATCATGTGGCAAACCGGTGAGCATGTGGCTCTATTAGTATAGGAGATACCTGAAAACATATCACACTTTTCATCATAGTGCTTTTACCAATGCATAAAATGCATGGAGAAGTCATTTCGAATGACTGGTCCTCAGTGTTGTGAGAACGATGACTGGTTAAAATTTTTGGTGGTTTCTTGTTCAGTCCATAGGCCTACATCATGTGGCAAACCGGTGAGCATGTGGCTCTATTAGTATAGGAGATACCTGAAAACATATCACACTTTTCATCATAGTGCTTTTACCAATGCATAAAATGCATGGAGAAGTCATTTCGAATGACTGGTCCTCAGTGTTGTGAGAACGATGACTGGTTAAAATTTTTGGTGGTTTCTTGTTCAGTCCATAGGCCTACATCATGTGGCAAACCGGTGAGCATGTGGCTCTATTAGTATAGGAGATACCTGAAAACATATCACACTTTTCATCATAGTGCTTTTACCAATGCATAAAATGCATGGAGAAGTCATTTCGAATGACTGGTCCTCAGTGTTGTGAGAACGATGACTGGTTAAAATTTTTGGTGGTTTCTTGTTCAGTCCATAGGCCTACATCATGTGGCAAACCGGTGAGCATGTGGCTCTATTAGTATAGGAGATACCTGAAAACATATCACACTTTTCATCATAGTGCTTTTACCAATGCATAAAATGCATGGAGAAGTCATTTCGAATGACTGGTCCTCAGTGTTGTGAGAACGATGACTGGTTAAAATTTTTGGTGGTTTCTTGTTCAGTCCATAGGCCTACATCATGTGGCAAACCGGTGAGCATGTGGCTCTATTAGTATAGGAGATACCTGAAAACATATCACACTTTTCATCATAGTGCTTTTACCAATGCATAAAATGCATGGAGAAGTCATTTCGAATGACTGGTCCTCAGTGTTGTGAGAACGATGACTGGTTAAAATTTTTGGTGGTTTCTTGTTCAGTCCATAGGCCTACATCATGTGGCAAACCGGTGAGCATGTGGCTCTATTAGTATAGGAGATACCTGAAAACATATCACACTTTTCATCATAGTGCTTTTACCAATGCATAAAATGCATGGAGAAGTCATTTCGAATGACTGGTCCTCAGTGTTGTGAGAACGATGACTGGTTAAAATTTTTGGTGGTTTCTTGTTCAGTCCATAGGCCTACATCATGTGGCAAACCGGTGAGCATGTGGCTCTATTAGTATAGGAGATACCTGAAAACATATCACACTTTTCATCATAGTGCTTTTACCAATGCATAAAATGCATGGAGAAGTCATTTCGAATGACTGGTCCTCAGTGTTGTGAGAACGATGACTGGTTAAAATTTTTGGTGGTTTCTTGTTCAGTCCATAGGCCTACATCATGTGGCAAACCGGTGAGCATGTGGCTCTATTAGTATAGGAGATACCTGAAAACATATCACACTTTTCATCATAGTGCTTTTACCAATGCATAAAATGCATGGAGAAGTCATTTCGAATGACTGGTCCTCAGTGTTGTGAGAACGATGACTGGTTAAAATTTTTGGTGGTTTCTTGTTCAGTCCATAGGCCTACATCATGTGGCAAACCGGTGAGCATGTGGCTCTATTAGTATAGGAGATACCTGAAAACATATCACACTTTTCATCATAGTGCTTTTACCAATGCATAAAATGCATGGAGAAGTCATTTCGAATGACTGGTCCTCAGTGTTGTGAGAACGATGACTGGTTAAAATTTTTGGTGGTTTCTTGTTCAGTCCATAGGCCTACATCATGTGGCAAACCGGTGAGCATGTGGCTCTATTAGTATAGGAGATACCTGAAAACATATCACACTTTTCATCATAGTGCTTTTACCAATGCATAAAATGCATGGAGAAGTCATTTCGAATGACTGGTCCTCAGTGTTGTGAGAACGATGACTGGTTAAAATTTTTGGTGGTTTCTTGTTCAGTCCATAGGCCTACATCATGTGGCAAACCGGTGAGCATGTGGCTCTATTAGTATAGGAGATACCTGAAAACATATCACACTTTTCATCATAGTGCTTTTACCAATGCATAAAATGCATGGAGAAGTCATTTCGAATGACTGGTCCTCAGTGTTGTGAGAACGATGACTGGTTAAAATTTTTGGTGGTTTCTTGTTCAGTCCATAGGCCTACATCATGTGGCAAACCGGTGAGCATGTGGCTCTATTAGTATAGGAGATACCTGAAAACATATCACACTTTTCATCATAGTGCTTTTACCAATGCATAAAATGCATGGAGAAGTCATTTCGAATGACTGGTCCTCAGTGTTGTGAGAACGATGACTGGTTAAAATTTTTGGTGGTTTCTTGTTCAGTCCATAGGCCTACATCATGTGGCAAACCGGTGAGCATGTGGCTCTATTAGTATAGGAGATACCTGAAAACATATCACACTTTTCATCATAGTGCTTTTACCAATGCATAAAATGCATGGAGAAGTCATTTCGAATGACTGGTCCTCAGTGTTGTGAGAACGATGACTGGTTAAAATTTTTGGTGGTTTCTTGTTCAGTCCATAGGCCTACATCATGTGGCAAACCGGTGAGCATGTGGCTCTATTAGTATAGGAGATACCTGAAAACATATCACACTTTTCATCATAGTGCTTTTACCAATGCATAAAATGCATGGAGAAGTCATTTCGAATGACTGGTCCTCAGTGTTGTGAGAACGATGACTGGTTAAAATTTTTGGTGGTTTCTTGTTCAGTCCATAGGCCTACATCATGTGGCAAACCGGTGAGCATGTGGCTCTATTAGTATAGGAGATACCTGAAAACATATCACACTTTTCATCATAGTGCTTTTACCAATGCATAAAATGCATGGAGAAGTCATTTCGAATGACTGGTCCTCAGTGTTGTGAGAACGATGACTGGTTAAAATTTTTGGTGGTTTCTTGTTCAGTCCATAGGCCTACATCATGTGGCAAACCGGTGAGCATGTGGCTCTATTAGTATAGGAGATACCTGAAAACATATCACACTTTTCATCATAGTGCTTTTACCAATGCATAAAATGCATGGAGAAGTCATTTCGAATGACTGGTCCTCAGTGTTGTGAGAACGATGACTGGTTAAAATTTTTGGTGGTTTCTTGTTCAGTCCATAGGCCTACATCATGTGGCAAACCGGTGAGCATGTGGCTCTATTAGTATAGGAGATACCTGAAAACATATCACACTTTTCATCATAGTGCTTTTACCAATGCATAAAATGCATGGAGAAGTCATTTCGAATGACTGGTCCTCAGTGTTGTGAGAACGATGACTGGTTAAAATTTTTGGTGGTTTCTTGTTCAGTCCATAGGCCTACATCATGTGGCAAACCGGTGAGCATGTGGCTCTATTAGTATAGGAGATACCTGAAAACATATCACACTTTTCATCATATAGAGCTTTTACCAATGCATAAAATGCATGGAGAAGTCATTTCGAATGACTGGTCCTCAGTGTTGTGAGAACGATGACTGGTTAAAATTTTTGGTGGTTTCTTGTTCAGTCCATAGGCCTACATCATGTGGCAAACCGGTGAGCATGTGGCTCTATTAGTATAGGAGATACCTGAAAACATATCACACTTTTCATCATAGTGCTTTTACCAATGCATAAAATGCATGGAGAAGTCATTTCGAATTACTGGTCCTCAGTGTTGTGAGAACGATGACTGGTTAAAATTTTTGGTGGTTTCTTGTTCAGTCCATAGGCCTACATCATGTGGCAAACCGGTGAGCATGTGGCTCTATTAGTATAGGAGATACCTGAAAACATATCACACTTTTCATCATAGTGCTTTTACCAATGCATAAAATGCATGGAGAAGTCATTTCGAATGACTGGTCCTCAGTGTTGTGAGAACGATGACTGGTTAAAATTTTTGGTGGTTTCTTGTTCAGTCCATAGGCCTACATCATGTGGCAAACCGGTGAGCATGTGGCTCTATTAGTATAGGAGATACCTGAAAACATATCACACTTTTCATCATAGTGCTTTTACCAATGCATAAAATGCATGGAGAAGTCATTTCGAATGACTGGTCCTCAGTGTTGTGAGAACGATGACTGGTTAAAATTTTTGGTGGTTTCTTGTTCAGTCCATAGGCCTACATCATGTGGCAAACCGGTGAGCATGTGGCTCTATTAGTATAGGAGATACCTGAAAACATATCACACTTTTCATCATAGTGCTTTTACCAATGCATAAAATGCATGGAGAAGTCATTTCGAATGACTGGTCCTCAGTGTTGTGAGAACGATGACTGGTTAAAATTTTTCGTGGTTTCTTGTTCAGTCCATAGGCCTACATCATGTGGCAAACCGGTGAGCATGTGGCTCTATTAGTATAGGAGATACCTGAAAACATATCACACTTTTCATCATAGAGCTTTTACCAATGCATAAAATGCATGGAGAAGTCATTTCGAATGACTGGTCCTCAGTGTTGTGAGAACGATGACTGGTTAAAATTTTTGGTGGTTTCTTGTTCAGTCCATAGGCCTACATCATGTGGCAAACCGGTGAGCATGTGGCTCTATTAGTATAGGAGATACCTGAAAACATATCACACTTTTCATCATAGTGCTTTTACCAATGCATAAAATGCATGGAGAAGTCATTTCGAATGACTGGTCCTCAGTGTTGTGAGAACGATGACTGGTTAAAATTTTTGGTGGTTTCTTGTTCAGTCCATAGGCCTACATCATGTGGCAAACCGGTGAGCATGTGGCTCTATTAGTATAGGAGATACCTGAAAACATATCACACTTTTCATCATAATGCTTTTACCAATGCATAAAATGCATGGAGAAGTCATTTCGAATGACTGGTCCTCAGTGTTGTGAGAACGATGACTGGTTAAAATTTTTGGTGGTTTCTTGTTCAGTCCATAGGCCTACATCATGTGGCAAACCGGTGAGCATGTGGCTCTATTAGTATAGGAGATACCTGAAAACATATCACACTTTTCATCATAGTGCTTTTACCAATGCATAAAATGCATGGAGAAGTCATTTCGAATGACTGGTCCTCAGTGTTGTGAGAATGATGACTGGTTAAAATTTTTGGTGGTTTCTTGTTCAGTCCATAGGCCTACATCATGTGGCAAACCGGTGAGCATGTGGCTCTATTAGTATAGGAGATAGCTGAAAACATATCACACTTTTCATCATAGTGCTTTTACCAATGCATAAAATGCATGGAGAAGTCATTTCGAATGACTGGTCCTCAGTGTTGCGAGAACGATGACTGGTTAAAATTTTTGGTGGTTTCTTGTTCAGTCCATAGGCCTACATCATGTGGCAAACCGGTGAGCATGTGGCTCTATTAGTATAGGAGATACCTGAAAACATATCACACTTTTCATCATAGTGCTTTTACCAATGCATAAAATGCATGGAAAAGTCATTTCGAATGACTGGTCCTCAGTGTTGTGAGAACGATGACTGGTTAAAATTTTTCGTGGTTTCTTGTTCAGTCCATAGGCCTACATCATGTGGCAAACCGGTGAGCATGTGGCTCTATTAGTATAGGAGATACCTGAAAACATATCACACTTTTCATCATAGAGCTTTTACCAATGCATAAAATGCATGGAGAAGTCATTTCGAATGACTGGTCCTCAGTGTTGTGAGAACGATGACTGGTTAAAATTTTTGGTGGTTTCTTGTTCAGTCCATAGTCCTACATCATGTGGCAAACCGGTGAGCATGTGGCTCTATTAGTATAGGAGATACCTGAAAACATATCACACTTTTCATCATAGTGCTTTTACCAATGCATAAAATGCATGGAGAAGTCATTTCGAATGACTGGTCCTCAGTGTTGTGAGAACGATGACTGGTTAAAATTTTTGGTGGTTTCTTGTTCAGTCCATAGGCCTACATCATGTGGCAAACCGGTGAGCATGTGGCTCTATTAGTATAGGAGATACCTGAAAACATATCACACTTTTCATCATAGTGCTTTTACCAATGCATAAAATGCATGGAGAAGTCATTTCGAATGACTGGTCCTCAGTGTTGTGAGAACGATGACTGGTTAAAATTTTTGGTGGTTTCTTGTTCAGTCCATAGGCCTACATCATGTGGCAAACCGGTGAGCATGTGGCTCTATTAGTATAGGAGATACCTGAAAACATATCACACTTTTCATCATAGTGCTTTTACCAATGCATAAAATGCATGGAGAAGTCATTTCGAATGACTGGTCCTCAGTGTTGTGAGAACGATGACTGGTTAAAATTTTTGGTGGTTTCTTGTTCAGTCCATAGGCCTACATCATGTGGCAAACCGGTGAGCATGTGGCTCTATTAGTATAGGAGATACCTGAAAACATATCACACTTTTCATCATAGTGCTTTTACCAATGCATAAAATGCATGGAGAAGTCATTTCGAATGACTGGTCCTCAGTGTTGTGAGAACGATGACTGGTTAAAATTTTTGGTGGTTTCTTGTTCAGTCCATAGGCCTACATCATGTGGCAAACCGGTGAGCATGTGGCTCTATTAGTATAGGAGATACCTGAAAACATATCACACTTTTCATCATAGTGCTTTTACCAATGCATAAAATGCATGGAGAAGTCATTTCGAATGACTGGTCCTCAGTGTTGTGAGAACGATGACTGGTTAAAATTTTTGGTGGTTTCTTGTTCAGTCCATAGGCCTACATCATGTGGCAAACCGGTTAGCATGTGGCTCTATTAGTATAGGAGATACCTGAAAACATATCACACTTTTCATCATAGTGCTTTTACCAATGCATAAAATGCATGGAGAAGTCATTTCGAATGACTGGTCCTCAGTGTTGTGAGAACGATGACTGGTTAAAATTTTTGGTGGTTTCTTGTTCAGTCCATAGGCCTACATCATGTGGCAAACCGGTGAGCATGTGGCTCTATTAGTATAGGAGATACCTGAAAACATATCACACTTTTCATCATAGTGCTTTTACCAATGCATAAAATGCATGGAGAAGTCATTTCGAATGACTGGTCCTCAGTGTTGTGAGAACGATGACTGGTTAAAATTTTTGGTGGTTTCTTGTTCAGTCCATAGGCCTACATCATGTGGCAAACCGGTGAGCATGTGGCTCTATTAGTATAGGAGATACCTGAAAACATATCACACTTTTCATCATAGTGCTTTTACCAATGCATAAAATGCATGGAGAAGTCATTTCGAATGACTGGTCCTCAGTGTTGTGAGAACGATGACTGGTTAAAATTTTTGGTGGTTTCTTGTTCAGTCCATAGGCCTACATCATGTGGCAAACCGGTGAGCATGTGGCTCTATTAGTATAGGAGATACCTGAAAACATATCACACTTTTCATCATAGTGCTTTTACCAATGCATAAAATGCATGGAGAAGTCATTTCGAATGACTGGTCCTCAGTGTTGTGAGAACGATGACTGGTTAAAATTTTTGGTGGTTTCTTGTTCAGTCCATAGGCCTACATCATGTAAAAGCACTATGATGAAAAGTGTGATATGTTTTCAGGTATCTCCTATACTAATAGAGCCACATGCTCACCGGTTTGCCACATGATGTAGGCCTATGGACTGAACAAGAAACCACCAAAAAATTTAACCAGTCATCGTTCTCACAACACTGAGGACCAGTCATTCGAAATGACTTCTCCATGCATTTTATGCATTGGTAAAAGCACTATGATGAAAAGTGTGATATGTTTTCAGGTATCTCCTATACTAATAGAGCCACATGCTCACCGGTTTGCCACATGATGTAGGCCTATGGACTGAACAAGAAACCACCAAAAATTTTAACCAGTCATCGTTCTCACAACACTGAGGACCAGTCATTCGAAATGACTTCTCCATGCATTTTATGCATTGGTAAAAGCACTATGATAAAAAGTGTGATATGTTTTCAGGTATCTCCTATACTAATAGAGCCACATGCTCACCGGTTTGCCACATGATGTAGGCCTATGGACTGAACAAGAAACCACCAAAAATTTTAACCAGTCATCGTTCTCACAACACTGAGGACCAGTCATTCGAAATGACTTCTCCATGCATTTTATGCATTGGTAAAAGCACTATGATGAAAAGTGTGATATGTTTTCAGGTATCTCCTATACTAATAGAGCCACATGCTCACCGGTTTGCCACATGATGTAGGCCTATGGACTGAACAAGAAACCACCAAAAATTTCAACCAGTCATCGTTCTCACAACACTGAGGACCAGTCATTCGAAATGACTTCTCCATGCATTTTATGCATTGGTAAAAGCACTATGATGAAAAGTGTGATATGTTTTCAGGTATCTCCTATACTAATAGAGCCACATGCTCACCGGTTTGCCACATGATGTAGGCCTATGGACTGAACAAGAAACCACCAAAAATTTTAACCAGTCATCGTTCTCACAACACTGAGGACCAGTCATTCGAAATGACTTCTCCATGCATTTTATGCATTGGTAAAAGCACTATGATGAAAAGTGTGATATGTTTTCAGGTATCTCCTATACTAATAGAGCCACATGCTCACCGGTTTGCCACATGATGTAGGCCTATGGACTGAACAAGAAACCACCAAAAATTTTAACCAGTCATCGTTCTCACAACACTGAGGACCAGTCATTCGAAATGACTTCTCCATGCATTTTATGCATTGGTAAAAGCACTATGATGAAAAGTGTGATATGTTTTCAGGTATCTCCTATACTAATAGAGCCACATGCTCACCGGTTTGCCACATGATGTAGGCCTATGGACTGAACAAGAAACCACCAAAAATTTTAACCAGTCATCGTTCTCACAACACTGAGGACCAGTCATTCGAAATGACTTCTCCATGCATTTTATGCATTGGTAAAAGCACTATGATGAAAAGTGTGATATGTTTTCAGGTATCTCCTATACTAATAGAGCCACATGCTCACCGGTTTGCCACATGATGTAGGCCTATGGACTGAACAAGAAACCACCAAAAATTTTAACCAGTCATCGTTCTCACAACACTGAGGACCAGTCATTCGAAATGACTTCTCCATGCATTTTATGCATTGGTAAAAGCACTATGATGAAAAGTGTGATATGTTTTCAGGTATCTCCTATACTAATAGAGCCACATGCTCACCGGTTTGCCACATGATGTAGGACTATGGACTGAACAAGAAACCACCAAAAATTTTAACCAGTCATCGTTCTCACAACACTGAGGACCAGTCATTCGAAATGACTTCTCCATGCATTTTATGCATTGGTAAAAGCTCTATGATGAAAAGTGTGATATGTTTTCAGGTATCTCCTATACTAATAGAGCCACATGCTCACCGGTTTGCCACATGATGTAGGCCTATGGACTGAACAAGAAACCACGAAAAATTTTAACCAGTCATCGTTCTCACAACACTGAGGACCAGTCATTCGAAATGACTTTTCCATGCATTTTATGCATTGGTAAAAGCACTATGATGAAAAGTGTGATATGTTTTCAGGTATCTCCTATACTAATAGAGCCACATGCTCACCGGTTTGCCACATGATGTAGGCCTATGGACTGAACAAGAAACCACCAAAAATTTTAACCAGTCATCGTTCTCGCAACACTGAGGACCAGTCATTCGAAATGACTTCTCCATGCATTTTATGCATTGGTAAAAGCACTATGATGAAAAGTGTGATATGTTTTCAGCTATCTCCTATACTAATAGAGCCACATGCTCACCGGTTTGCCACATGATGTAGGCCTATGGACTGAACAAGAAACCACCAAAAATTTTAACCAGTCATCATTCTCACAACACTGAGGACCAGTCATTCGAAATGACTTCTCCATGCATTTTATGCATTGGTAAAAGCACTATGATGAAAAGTGTGATATGTTTTCAGGTATCTCCTATACTAATAGAGCCACATGCTCACCGGTTTGCCACATGATGTAGGCCTATGGACTGAACAAGAAACCACCAAAAATTTTAACCAGTCATCGTTCTCACAACACTGAGGACCAGTCATTCGAAATGACTTCTCCATGCATTTTATGCATTGGTAAAAGCACTATGATGAAAAGTGTGATATGTTTTCAGGTATCTCCTATACTAATAGAGCCACATGCTCACCGGTTTGCCACATGATGTAGGCCTATGGACTGAACAAGAAACCACCCAAAATTTTAACCAGTCATCGTTCTCACAACACTGAGGACCAGTCATTCGAAATGACTTCTCCATGCATTTTATGCAATTGGTAAAAGCACTATGATGAAAAGTGTGATATGTTTTCAGGTATCTCCTATACTAATAGAGCCACATGCTCACCGGTTTGCCACATGATGTAGGCCTATGGACTGAACAAGAAACCACCAAAAATTTTAACCAGTCATCGTTCTCACAACACTGAGGACCAGTCATTCGAAATGACTTCTCCATGCATTTTATGCATTGGTAAAAGCACTATGATGAAAAGTGTGATATGTTTTCAGGTATCTCCTATACTAATAGAGCCACATGCTCACCGGTTTGCCACATGATGTAGGCCTATGGACTGAACAAGAAACCACCAAAAATTTTAACCAGTCATCGTTCTCACAACACTGAGGACCAGTCATTCGAAATGACTTCTCCATGCATTTTATGCATTGGTAAAAGCACTATGATGAAAAGTGTGATATGTTTTCAGGTATCTCCTATACTAATAGAGCCACATGCTCACCGGTTTGCCACATGATGTAGGCCTATGGACTGAACAAGAAACCACCAAAAATTTTAACCAGTCATCGTTCTCACAACACTGAGGACCAGTCATTCGAAATGACTTCTCCATGCATTTTATGCATTGGTAAAAGCACTATGATGAAAAGTGTGATATGTTTTCAGGTATCTCCTATACTAATAGAGCCACATGCTCACCGGTTTGCCACATGATGTAGGCCTATGGACTGAACAAGAAACCACCAAAAATTTTAACCAGTCATCGTTCTCACAACACTGAGGACCAGTCATTCGAAATGACTTCTCCATGCATTTTATGCATTGGTAAAAGCACTATGATGAAAAGTGTGATATGTTTTCAGGTATCTCCTATACTAATAGAGCCACATGCTCACCGGTTTGCCACATGATGTAGGCCTATGGACTGAACAAGAAACCACCAAAAATTTTAACCAGTCATCGTTCTCACAACACTGAGGACCAGTCATTCGAAATGACTTCTCCATGCATTTTATGCATTGGTAAAACCACTATGATGAAAAGTGTGATATGTTTTCAGGTATCTCCTATACTAATAGAGCCACATGCTCACCGGTTTGCCACATGATGTAGGCCTATGGACTGAACAAGAAACCACCAAAAATTTTAACCAGTCATCGTTCTCACAACACTGAGGACCAGTCATTCGAAATGACTTCTCCATGCATTTTATGCATTGGTAAAAGCACTATGATGAAAAGTGTGATATGTTTTCAGGTATCTCCTATACTAATAGAGCCACATGCTCACCGGTTTGCCACATGATGTAGGCCTATGGACTGAACAAGAAACCACCAAAAATTTTAACCAGTCATCGTTCTCACAACACTGAGGACCAGTCATTCGAAATGACTTCTCCATGCATTTTATGCATTGGTAAAAGCACTATGATGAAAAGTGTGATATGTTTTCAGGTATCTCCTATACTAATAGAGCCACATGCTCACCGGTTTACCACATGATGTAGGCCTATGGACTGAACAAGAAACCACCAAAAATTTTAACCAGTCATCGTTCTCACAACACTGAGGACCAGTCATTCGAAATGACTTCTCCATGCATTTTATGCATTGGTAAAAGCACTATGATGAAAAGAGTGATATGTTTTCAGGTATCTCCTATACTAATAGAGCCACATGCTCACCGGTTTGCCACATGATGTAGACCTATGGACTGAACAAGAAACCACCAAAAATTTTAACCAGTCATCGTTCTCACAACACTGAGGACCAGTCATTCGAAATGACTTCTCCATGCATTTTATGCATTGGTAAAAGCACTATGATGAAAAGTGTGATATGTTTTCAGGTATCTCCTATACTAATAGAGCCACATGCTCACCGGTTTGCCACATGATGTAGGCCTATGGACTGAACAAGAAACCACCAAAAATTTTAACCAGTCATCGTTCTCACAACACTGAGGACCAGTCATTCGAAATGACTTCTCCATGCATTTTATGCATTGGTAAAAGCACTATGATGAAAAGCGTGATATGTTTTCAGGTATCTCCTATACTAATAGAGCCACATGCTCACCGGAATGCCACATGATGTAGGCCTATGGACTGAACAAGAAACCACCAAAAATTTTAACCAGTCATCGTTCTCACAACACTGAGGACCAGTCATTCGAAATAACTTCTCCATGCATTTTATGCATTGGTAAAAGCACTATGATGAAAAGTGTGATATGTTTTCAGGTATCTCCTATACTAATAGAGCCACATGCTCACCGGATTGCCACATGATGTAGGCCTATGGACTGAACAAGAAACCACCAAAAATTTTAACCAGTCATCGTTCTCACAACACTGAGGACCAGTCATTCGAAATGACTTCTCCATGCATTTTATGCATTGGTAAAAGCACTATGATGAAAAGTGTGATATGTTTTCAGGTATCTCCTATACTAATAGAGCCACATGCTCACCGGTTTGCCACATGATTTAGGCCTATGGACTGAACAAGAAACCACCAAAAATTTTAACCAGTCATCGTTCTCACAACACTGAGGACCAGTCATTCGAAATGACTTCTCCATGCATTTTATGCATTGGTAAAACCACTATGATGAAAAGTGTGATATGTTTTCAGGTATCTCCTATACTAATAGAGCCACATGCTCACCGGTTTGCCACATGATGTAGGCCTATGGACTGAACAAGAAACCACCAAAAATTTTAACCAGTCATCGTTCTCACAACACTGAGGACCAGTCATTCGAAATGACTTCTCCATGCATTTTATGCATTGGTAAAAGCACTATGATGAAAAGTGTGATATGTTTTCAGGTATCTCCTATACTAATAGAGCCACATGCTCACCGGTTTGCCACATGATGTAGGCCTATGGACTGAACAAGAAACCACCAAAAATTTTAACCAGTCATCGTTCTCACAACACTGAGGACCAGTCATTCGAAATGACTTCTCCATGCATTTTATGCATTGGTAAAAGCACTATGATGAAAAGTGTGATATGTTTTCAGGTATCTCCTATACTAATAGAGCCACATGCTCACCGGTTTGCCACATGATGTAGGCCTATGGACTGAACAAGAAACCACCAAAAATTTTAACCAGTCATCGTTCTCACAACACTGAGGACCAGTCATTCGAAATGACTTCTCCATGCATTTTATGCATTGGTAAAAGCACTATGATGAAAAGAGTGATATGTTTTCAGGTATCTCCTATACTAATAGAGCCACATGCTCACCGGTTTGCCACATGATGTAGACCTATGGACTGAACAAGAAACCACCAAAAATTTTAACCAGTCATCGTTCTCACAACACTGAGGACCAGTCATTCGAAATGACTTCTCCATGCATTTTATGCATTGGTAAAAGCACTATGATGAAAAGTGTGATATGTTTTCAGGTATCTCCTATACTAATAGAGCCACATGCTCACCGGTTTGCCACATGATGTAGGCCTATGGACTGAACAAGAAACCACCAAAAATTTTAACCAGTCATCGTTCTCACAACACTGAGGACCAGTCATTCGAAATGACTTCTCCATGCATTTTATGCATTGGTAAAAGCACTATGATGAAAAGTGTGATATGTTTTCAGGTATCTCCTATACTAATAGAGCCACATGCTCACCGGTTTGCCACATGATGTAGGCCTATGGACTGAACAAGAAACCACCAAAAATTTTAACCAGTCATCGTTCTCACAACACTGAGGACCAGTCATTCGAAATGACTTCTCCATGCATTTTATGCATTGGTAAAAGCACTATGATGAAAAGTGTGATATGTTTTCAGGTATCTCCTATACTAATAGAGCCACATGCTCACCGGTTTGCCACATGATGTAGGCCTATGGACTGAACAAGAAACCACCAAAAATTTTAACCAGTCATCGTTCTCACAACACTGAGGACCAGTCATTCGAAATGACTTCTCCATGCATTTTATGCATTGGTAAAAGCACTATGATGAAAAGTGTGATATGTTTTCAGGTATCTCCTATACTAATAGAGCCACATGCTCACCGGTTTGCCACATGATGTAGGCCTATGGACTGAACAAGAAACCACCAAAAATTTTAACCAGTCATCGTTCTCACAACACTGAGGACCAGTCATTCGAAATGACTTCTCCATGCATTTTATGCATTGGTAAAAGCACTATGATGAAAAGTGTGATGTTTTCAGGTATCTCCTATACTAATAGAGCCACATGCTCACCGGTTTGCCACATGATGTAGGCCTATGGACTGAACAAGAAACCACCAAAAATTTTAACCAGTCATCGTTCTCACAACACTGAGGACCAGTCATTCGAAATGACTTCTCCATGCATTTTATGCATTGGTAAAAGCACTATGATGAAAAGTGTGATATGTTTTCAGGTATCTCCTATACTAATAGAGCCACATGCTCACCGGTTTGCCACATGATGTAGGCCTATGGACTGAACAAGAAACCACCAAAAATTTTAACCAGTCATCGTTCTCACAACACTGAGGACCAGTCATTCGAAATGACTTCTCCATGCATTTTATGCATTGGTAAAAGCACTATGATGAAAAGTGTGATATGTTTTCAGGTATCTCCTATACTAATAGAGCCACATGCTCACCGGTTTGCCACATGATGTAGGCCTATGGACTGAACAAGAAACCACCAAAAATTTTAACCAGTCATCGTTCTCACAACACTGAGGACCAGTCATTCGAAATGACTTCTCCATGCATTTTATGCATTGGTAAAAGCACTATGATGAAAAGTGTGATATGTTTTCAGGTATCTCCTATACTAATAGAGCCACATGCTCACCGGTTTGCCACATGATGTAGGCCTATGGACTGAACAAGAAACCACCAAAAATTTTAACCAGTCATCGTTCTCACAACACTGAGGGCCAGTCATTCGAAATGACTTCTCCATGCATTTTATGCATTGGTAAAAGCACTATGATGAAAAGTGTGATATGTTTTCAGGTATCTCCTATACTAATAGAGCCACATGCTCACCGGTTTGCCACATGATGTAGGCCTATGGACTGAACAAGAAACCACCAAAAATTTTAACCAGTCATCGTTCTCACAACACTGAGGACCAGTCATTCGAAATGACTTCTCCATGCATTTTATGCATTGGTAAAAGCACTATGATGAAAAGTGTGATATGTTTTTAGGTATCTCCTATACTAATAGAGCCACATGCTCACCGGTTTGCCACATGATGTAGGCCTATGGACTGAACAAGAAACCACCAAAAATTTTAACCAGTCATCGTTCTCACAACACTGAGGACCAGTCATTCGAAATGACTTCTCCATGCATTTTATGCATTGGTAAAACCACTATGATGAAAAGTGTGATATGTTTTCAGGTATCTCCTATACTAATAGAGCCACATGCTCACCGGTTTGCCACATGATGTAGGCCTATGGACTGAACAAGAAACCACCAAAAATTTTAACCAGTCATCGTTCTCACAACACTGAGGACCAGTCATTCGAAATGACTTCTCCATGCATTTTATGCATTGGTAAAAGCACTATGATGAAAAGTGTGATATGTTTTCAGGTATCTCCTATACTAATAGAGCCACATGCTCACCGGTTTGCCACATGATGTAGGCCTATGGACTGAACAAGAAACCACCAAAAATTTTAACCAGTCATCGTTCTCACAACACTGAGGACCAGTCATTCGAAATGACTTCTCCATGCATTTTATGCATTGGTAAAAGCACTATGATGAAAAGTGTGATATGTTTTCAGGTATCTCCTATACTAATAGAGCCACATGCTCACCGGTTTGCCACATGATGTAGGCCTATGGACTGAACAAGAAACCACCAAAAATTTTAACCAGTCATCGTTCTCACAACACTGAGGACCAGTCATTCGAAATGACTTCTCCATGCATTTTATGCATTGGTAAAAGCACTATGATGAAAAGAGTGATATGTTTTCAGGTATCTCCTATACTAATAGAGCCACATGCTCACCGGTTTGCCACATGATGTAGACCTATGGACTGAACAAGAAACCACCAAAAATTTTAACCAGTCATCGTTCTCACAACACTGAGGACCAGTCATTCGAAATGACTTCTCCATGCATTTTATGCATTGGTAAAAGCACTATGATGAAAAGTGTGATATGTTTTCAGGTATCTCCTATACTAATAGAGCCACATGCTCACCGGTTTGCCACATGATGTAGGCCTATGGACTGAACAAGAAACCACCAAAAATTTTAACCAGTCATCGTTCTCACAACACTGAGGACCAGTCATTCGAAATGACTTCTCCATGCATTTTATGCATTGGTAAAAGCACTATGATGAAAAGCGTGATATGTTTTCAGGTATCTCCTATACTAATAGAGCCACATGCTCACCGGAATGCCACATGATGTAGGCCTATGGACTGAACAAGAAACCACCAAAAATTTTAACCAGTCATCGTTCTCACAACACTGAGGACCAGTCATTCGAAATAACTTCTCCATGCATTTTATGCATTGGTAAAAGCACTATGATGAAAAGTGTGATATGTTTTCAGGTATCTCCTATACTAATAGAGCCACATGCTCACCGGATTGCCACATGATGTAGGCCTATGGACTGAACAAGAAACCACCAAAAATTTTAACCAGTCATCGTTCTCACAACACTGAGGACCAGTCATTCGAAATGACTTCTCCATGCATTTTATGCATTGGTAAAAGCACTATGATGAAAAGTGTGATATGTTTTCAGGTATCTCCTATACTAATAGAGCCACATGCTCACCGGTTTGCCACATGATGTAGGCCTATGGACTGAACAAGAAACCACCAAAAATTTTAACCAGTCATCGTTCTCACAACACTGAGGACCAGTCATTCGAAATGACTTCTCCATGCATTTTATGCATTGGTAAAACCACTATGATGAAAAGTGTGATATGTTTTCAGGTATCTCCTATACTAATAGAGCCACATGCTCACCGGTTTGCCACATGATGTAGGCCTATGGACTGAACAAGAAACCACCAAAAATTTTAACCAGTCATCGTTCTCACAACACTGAGGACCAGTCATTCGAAATGACTTCTCCATGCATTTTATGCATTGGTAAAAGCACTATGATGAAAAGTGTGATATGTTTTCAGGTATCTCCTATACTAATAGAGCCACATGCTCACCGGTTTGCCACATGATGTAGGCCTATGGACTGAACAAGAAACCACCAAAAATTTTAACCAGTCATCGTTCTCACAACACTGAGGACCAGTCATTCGAAATGACTTCTCCATGCATTTTATGCATTGGTAAAAGCACTATGATGAAAAGTGTGATATGTTTTCAGGTATCTCCTATACTAATAGAGCCACATGCTCACCGGTTTGCCACATGATGTAGGCCTATGGACTGAACAAGAAACCACCAAAAATTTTAACCAGTCATCGTTCTCACAACACTGAGGACCAGTCATTCGAAATGACTTCTCCATGCATTTTATGCATTGGTAAAAGCACTATGATGAAAAGAGTGATATGTTTTCAGGTATCTCCTATACTAATAGAGCCACATGCTCACCGGTTTGCCACATGATGTAGACCTATGGACTGAACAAGAAACCACCAAAAATTTTAACCAGTCATCGTTCTCACAACACTGAGGACCAGTCATTCGAAATGACTTCTCCATGCATTTTATGCATTGGTAAAAGCACTATGATGAAAAGTGTGATATGTTTTCAGGTATCTCCTATACTAATAGAGCCACATGCTCACCGGTTTGCCACATGATGTAGGCCTATGGACTGAACAAGAAACCACCAAAAATTTTAACCAGTCATCGTTCTCACAACACTGAGGACCAGTCATTCGAAATGACTTCTCCATGCATTTTATGCATTGGTAAAAGCACTATGATGAAAAGTGTGATATGTTTTCAGGTATCTCCTATACTAATAGAGCCACATGCTCACCGGTTTGCCACATGATGTAGGCCTATGGACTGAACAAGAAACCACCAAAAATTTTAACCAGTCATCGTTCTCACAACACTGAGGACCAGTCATTCGAAATGACTTCTCCATGCATTTTATGCATTGGTAAAAGCACTATGATGAAAAGTGTGATATGTTTTCAGGTATCTCCTATACTAATAGAGCCACATGCTCACCGGTTTGCCACATGATGTAGGCCTATGGACTGAACAAGAAACCACCAAAAATTTTAACCAGTCATCGTTCTCACAACACTGAGGACCAGTCATTCGAAATGACTTCTCCATGCATTTTATGCATTGGTAAAAGCACTATGATGAAAAGTGTGATATGTTTTCAGGTATCTCCTATACTAATAGAGCCACATGCTCACCGGTTTGCCACATGATGTAGGCCTATGGACTAAACAAGAAACCACCAAAAATTTTAACCAGTCATCGTTCTCACAACACTGAGGACCAGTCATTCGAAATGACTTCTCCATGCATTTTATGCATTGGTAAAAGCACTATGATGAAAAGTGTGATATGTTTTCAGGTATCTCCTATACTAATAGAGCCACATGCTCACCGGTTTGCCACATGATGTAGGCCTATGGACTGAACAAGAAACCACGAAAAATTTTAACCAGTCATCGTTCTCACAACACTGAGGACCAGTCATTCGAAATGACTTCTCCATGCATTTTATGCATTGGTAAAAGCACTATGATGAAAAGTGTGATATGTTTTCAGGTATCTCCTATACTAATAGAGCCACATGCTCACCGGTTTGCCACATGATGTAGGCCTATGGACTGAACAAGAAACCACCAAAAATTTTAACCAGTCATCGTTCTCACAACACTGAGGACCAGTCATTCGAAATGACTTCTCCATGCATTTTATGCATTGGTAAAAGCACTATGATGAAAAGTGTGATATGTTTTCAGGTATCTCCTATACTAATAGAGCCACATGCTCACCGGTTTGCCACATGATGTAGGCCTATGGACTGAACAAGAAACCACCAAAAATTGTAACCAGTCATCGTTCTCACAACACTGAGGACCAGTCATTCGAAATGACTTCTCCATGCATTTTATGCCTTGGTAAAAGCACTATGATGAAAAGTGTGATATGTTTTCAGGTATCTCCTATACTAATAGAGCCACATGCTCACCGGTTTGCCACATGATGTAGGCCTATGGACTGAACAAGAAACCACCAAAAATTTTAACCAGTCATCGTTCTCACAACACTGAGGACCAGTCATTCGAAATGACTTCTCCATGCATTTTATGCATTGGTAAAAGCACTATGATGAAAAGTGTGATATGTTTTCAGGTATCTCCTATACTAATAGAGCCACATGCTCACCGGTTTGCCACATGATGTAGGCCTATGGACTGAACAAGAAACCACGAAAAATTTTAACCAGTCATCGTTCTCACAACACTGAGGACCAGTCATTCGAAATGACTTCTCCATGCATTTTATGCATTGGTAAAAGCACTATGATGAAAAGTGTGATATGTTTTCAGGTATCTCCTATACTAATAGAGCCACATGCTCACCGGTTTGCCACATGATGTAGGCCTATGGACTGAACAAGAAACCACCAAAAATTTTAACCAGTCATCGTTCTCACAACACTGAGGACCAGTCATTCGAAATGACTTCTCCATGCATTTTATGCATTGGTAAAAGCACTATGATGAAAAGTGTGATATGTTTTCAGGTATCTCCTATACTAATAGAGCCACATGCTCACCGGTTTGCCACATGATGTAGGCCTATGGACTGAACAAGAAACCACCAAAAATTTTAACCAGTCATCGTTCTCACAACACTGAGGACCAGTCATTCGAAATGACTTCTCCATGCATTTTATGCATTGGTAAAAGCACTATGATGAAAAGTGTGATATGTTTTCAGGTATCTCCTATACTAATAGAGCCACATGCTCACCGGTTTGCCACATGATGTAGGCCTATGGACTGAACAAGAAACCACGAAAAATTTTAACCAGTCATCGTTCTCACAACACTGAGGACCAGTCATTCGAAATGACTTCTCCATGCATTTTATGCATTGGTAAAAGCACTATGATGAAAAGTGTGATATGTTTTCAGGTATCTCCTATACTAATAGAGCCACATGCTCACCGGTTTGCCACATGATGTAGGCCTATGGACTGAACAAGAAACCACCAAAAATTTTAACCAGTCATCGTTCTCACAACACTGAGGACCAGTCATTCGAAATGACTTCTCCATGCATTTTATGCATTGGTAAAAGCACTATGATGAAAAGTGTGATATGTTTTCAGGTATCTCCTATACTAATAGAGCCACATGCTCACCGGTTTGCCACATGATGTAGGCCTATGGACTGAACAAGAAACCACCAAAAATTTTTTTTTTTTTTCCAAATAATCTTTATTGGATTTTAACAATTAACTGGGCAGGAATGGAAGGGGGAAAAGCGGGGATGCGGGGAGAGGGAAAAGGGGGGGTGGAGGGAGGCTGGAAGGAGGGGGGGGAGAACATGGGAAGAAAAAGGGGAGAGAAGACACTTGAAGTAAGCGACAACAGGTAACCATATTTGTCAAATGATAAAACAGCATTTGGAAGGTGAATAATTATAATTATAATACATTTGCTCATGAAAGAGGGGTGGACTCACTGAACAATCTTGAATTACAGACACGTTAAACCAAAGTCCGGTACGCTTTGTGCTAATTTCAACTGGAAATTGTTACGGGAAAACTTCTTCCCAACGAGCCCATTTTTTTGAGCATTTTTTGAGGCTGTCGTTATTTAGGGCGAATTTTTGCTCGTATGCTCTATGAAGGTCAATACGGTCTTTGATCTCTTGGAATGATGGAGGATTAGGCTTTTTCCAGTTGTATGCGATGGCATTTTTGGTGACCAAAAGGATATGAATGACCAACGCTTTGAGAGGAAAGTATGTGTCGCTTAATCCCACAGAGAGCAATGCCATCTGAGGGGTCAGGATGAAATTTTTATTCAGAAGTACTCCAATCAAACCAGCGATTTTAGACCAAAGAGATCTAATTTTGGGACAGCTCCAGAAGATATGGAGCAGATTGCCCCTGTTTCCACACACTCTCCAACAATCTGGGGAGGTGTGACCCCCTATCATGGACAGTCTTGCTGGGGTTAGGTACCAGCGCGTGACTAGTTTGAAATAGGACTCTTGTAATGACATGGAGATGGAAGCTGAGTATGAGTGGACCAAAGCACTTTCCCATTCATCTGGGTCAATTATTGTCTGGAGGTCTTGCTCCCATTTCAGCATGGAAGGAGATTTCGCGAAGTCTGAGTCATGGTTGAACCAGCTATAGATATATCTGTAGCTCCAGAAAATATTGTGGTCGGGGTTACAAATCAGATTTATAGCCGCTTCAGAGAAACTGGGCTTTTTTGATACGAATTTCTGACACTGATCCTTGATGATCATGTACTCGCAAAACATAGCAGAGGGGACATTGTAAGTGTTTTTGAGAGAATTAAAGGGAACAAAATTTTCTCCGTCAAATATATGGGAAAGTTTTGTGATTTTGTAGTCGGACCATTTGGGATTGACCATTTTGTTATGCAACTCAAATATATAAGAGATGGCCAGATTTTTCAGAGACTCGAATTTTTCAGTTCTTCTTTTGGGCCTAGCAAATTTAGACCATGCATTACTTATTGCAATAAAAATTGGGTGGGATTTATTATTGGAATTTCTTATGTTCATAAGCTGGTTGAGGATCAATTCTCTAGGGGTTCTATTCAGGTTCAAAGATGATTCGATATCCAGCCAGGCTGGGGGTTCTGATTTAGACCACCAGGAGCAACTTTGTTTAATCAGGTTTGTATGGTAATGGGCCAGAATGTTGGGAAGGCCCATTCCCCCTGACGCTTTATTTCTGTAGAGAGTATTAATAGCTACTCTCGCTTTTTTCTTGTTCCATAGGAACTTGTTGATCAGAGTTTGGATGTTAGATAAATAAGAGGTTGAAATAGGAACGGGGATGGACCTAAATATATATAGGATTTTAGGGATTATGAATGTTTTTACTGATAGGTTCTTTCCCCACCATGAGAGATCTCTCCCTGCAAAGTGGTTCAGATCAGTTGAGATAGTTTTGATTAAGATGTCAAGGTTGGTAGGAACGAGAGAATCTATATTTTTTGTGATTTTGATCCCCAGATAGGTGAAACCACCAAAAATTTTAACCAGTCATCGTTCTCACAACACTGAGGACCAGTCATTCGAAATGACTTCTCCATGCATTTTATGCATTGGTAAAAGCACTATGATGAAAAGTGTGATATGTTTTCAGGTATCTCCTATACTAATAGAGCCACATGCTCACCGGTTTGCCACATGATGTAGGCCTATGGACTGAACAAGAAACCACCAAAAATTTTAACCAGTCATCGTTCTCACAACACTGAGGACCAGTCATTCGAAATGACTTCTCCATGCATTTTATGCATTGGTAAAAGCACTATGATGAAAAGTGTGATATGTTTTCAGGTATCTCCTATACTAATAGAGCCACATGCTCACCGGTTTGCCACATGATGTAGGCCTATGGACTGAACAAGAAACCACCAAAAATTTTGACCAGTCATCGTTCTCACAACACTGAGGACCAGTCATTCGAAATGACTTCTCCATGCATTTTATGCATTGGTAAAAGCACTATGATGAAAAGTGTGATATGTTTTCAGGTATCTCCTATACTAATAGAGCCACATGCTCACCGGTTTGCCACATGATGTAGGCCTATGGACTGAACAAGAAACCACCAAAAATTTTAACCAGTCATCGTTCTCACAACACTGAGGACCAGTCATTCGAAATGACTTCTCCATGCATTTTATGCATTGGTAAAAGCTCTATGATGAAAAGTGTGATATGTTTTCAGGTATCTCCTATACTAATAGAGCCACATGCTCACCGGTTTGCCACATGATGTAGGCCTATGGACTGAACAAGAAACCACGAAAAATTTTAACCAGTCATCGTTCTCACAACACTGAGGACCATTCATTCGAAATGACTTCTCCATGCATTTTATGCATTGGTAAAAGCACTATGATGAAAAGTGTGATATGTTTTCAGGTATCTCCTATACTAATAGAGCCACATGCTCACCGGTTTGCCACATGATGTAGGCCTATGGACTGAACAAGAAACCACCAAAAATTTTAACCAGTCATCGTTCTCACAACACTGAGGACCAGTCATTCGAAATGACTTCTCCATGCATTTTATGCATTGGTAAAAGCACTATGATGAAAAGTGTGATATGTTTTCAGGTATCTCCTATACTAATAGAGCCACATGCTCACCGGTTTGCCACATGATGTAGGCCTATGGACTGAACAAGAAACCACCAAAAATTTTAACCAGTCATCGTTCTCACAACACTGAGGACCAGTCATTCGAAATGACTTCTCCATGCATTTTATGCATTGGTAAAAGCACTATGATGAAAAGTGTGATATGTTTTCAGGTATCTCCTATACTAATAGAGCCACATGCTCACCGGTTTGCCACATGATGTAGGCCTATGGACTGAACAAGAAACCACCAAAAATTTTAACCAGTCATCGTTCTCACAACACTGAGGACCAGTCATTCGAAATGACTTCTCCATGCATTTTATGCATTGGTAAAAGCACTATGATGAAAAGTGTGATATGTTTTCAGGTATCTCCTATACTAATAGAGCCACATGCTCACCGGTTTGCCACATGATGTAGGCCTATGGACTGAACAAGAAACCACCAAAAATTTTAACCAGTCATCGTTCTCACAACACTGAGGACCAGTCATTCGAAATGACTTCTCCATGCATTTTATGCATTGGTAAAAGCACTATGATGAAAAGTGTGATATGTTTTCAGGTATCTCCTATACTAATAGAGCCACATGCTCACCGGTTTGCCACATGATGTAGGCCTATGGACTGAACAAGAAACCACCAAAAATTTTAACCAGTCATCGTTCTCACAACACTGAGGACCAGTCATTCGAAATGACTTCTCCATGCATTTTATGCATTGGTAAAAGCACTATGATGAAAAGTGTGATATGTTTTCAGGTATCTCCTATACTAATAGAGCCACATGCTCACCGGTTTGCCACATGATGTAGGCCTATGGACTGAACAAGAAACCACCAAAAATTTTAACCAGTCATCGTTCTCACAACACTGAGGACCAGTCATTCGAAATGACTTCTCCATGCATTTTATGCATTGGTAAAAGCACTATGATGAAAAGTGTGATATGTTTTCAGGTATCTCCTATACTAATAGAGCCACATGCTCACCGGTTTGCCACATGATGTAGGCCTATGGACTGAACAAGAAACCACCAAAAATTTTAACCAGTCATCGTTCTCACAACACTGAGGACCAGTCATTCGAAATGACTTCTCCATGCATTTTATGCATTGGTAAAAGCACTATGATGAAAAGTGTGATATGTTTTCAGGTATCTCCTATACT
The DNA here is from genome assembly GCF_032444005.1 of Ranitomeya imitator. Classification (NCBI taxonomy): domain Eukaryota; kingdom Metazoa; phylum Chordata; class Amphibia; order Anura; family Dendrobatidae; genus Ranitomeya; species Ranitomeya imitator. Next base: position 83,307 of record NW_027193962.1, on the reverse strand, counting down.
AATAGAGCCACATGCTCACCGGTTTGCCACATGATGTAGGCCTATGGACTGAACAAGAAACCACCAAAAATTTTAACCAGTCATCGTTCTCACAACACTGAGGACCAGTCATTCGAAATGACTTCTCCATGCATTTTATGCATTGGTAAAAGCACTATGATGAAAAGTGTGATATGTTTTCAGGTATCTCCTATACTAATAGAGCCACATGCTCACCGGTTTGCCACATGATGTAGGCCTATGGACTGAACAAGAAACCACCAAAAATTTTAACCAGTCATCGTTCTCACAACACTGAGGACCAGTCATTCGAAATGACTTCTCCATGCATTTTATGCATTGGTAAAAGCACTATGATGAAAAGTGTGATATGTTTTCAGGTATCTCCTATACTAATAGAGCCACATGCTCACCGGTTTGCCACATGATGTAGGCCTATGGACTGAACAAGAAACCACCAAAAATTTTAACCAGTCATCGTTCTCACAACACTGAGGACCAGTCATTCGAAATGACTTCTCCATGCATTTTATGCATTGGTAAAAGCACTATGATGAAAAGTGTGATATGTTTTCAGGTATCTCCTATACTAATAGAGCCACATGCTCACCGGTTTGCCACATGATGTAGGCCTATGGACTGAACAAGAAACCACCAAAAATTTTAACCAGTCATCGTTCTCACAACACTGAGGACCAGTCATTCGAAATGACTTCTCCATGCATTTTATGCATTGGTAAAAGCACTATGATGAAAAGTGTGATATGTTTTCAGGTATCTCCTATACTAATAGAGCCACATGCTCACCGGTTTGCCACATGATGTAGGCCTATGGACTGAACAAGAAACCACCAAAAATTTTAACCAGTCATCGTTCTCACAACACTGAGGACCAGTCATTCGAAATGACTTCTCCATGCATTTTATGCATTGGTAAAAGCACTATGATGAAAAGTGTGATATGTTTTCAGGTATCTCCTATACTAATAGAGCCACATGCTCACCGGTTTGCCACATGATGTAGGCCTATGGACTGAACAAGAAACCACCAAAAATTTTAACCAGTCATCGTTCTCACAACACTGAGGACCAGTCATTCGAAATGACTTCTCCATGCATTTTATGCATTGGTAAAAGCACTATGATGAAAAGTGTGATATGTTTTCAGGTATCTCCTATACTAATAGAGCCACATGCTCACCGGTTTGCCACATGATGTAGGCCTATGGACTGAACAAGAAACCACCAAAAATTTTAACCAGTCATCGTTCTCACAACACTGAGGACCAGTCATTCGAAATGACTTCTCCATGCATTTTATGCATTGGTAAAAGCACTATGATGAAAAGTGTGATATGTTTTCAGGTATCTCCTATACTAATAGAGCCACATGCTCACCGGTTTGCCACATGATGTAGGCCTATGGACTGAACAAGAAACCACCAAAAATTTTAACCAGTCATCGTTCTCACAACACTGAGGACCAGTCATTCGAAATGACTTCTCCATGCATTTTATGCATTGGTAAAAGCACTATGATGAAAAGTGTGATATGTTTTCAGGTATCTCCTATACTAATAGAGCCACATGCTCACCGGTTTGCCACATGATGTAGGCCTATGGACTGAACAAGAAACCACCAAAAATTTTAACCAGTCATCGTTCTCACAACACTGAGGACCAGTCATTCGAAATGACTTCTCCATGCATTTTATGCATTGGTAAAAGCACTATGATGAAAAGTGTGATATGTTTTCAGGTATCTCCTATACTAATAGAGCCACATGCTCACCGGTTTGCCACATGATGTAGGCCTATGGACTGAACAAGAAACCACCAAAAATTTTAACCAGTCATCGTTCTCACAACACTGAGGACCAGTCATTCGAAATGACTTCTCCATGCATTTTATGCATTGGTAAAAGCACTATGATGAAAAGTGTGATATGTTTTCAGGTATCTCCTATACTAATAGAGCCACATGCTCACCGGTTTGCCACATGATGTAGGCCTATGGACTGAACAAGAAACCACCAAAAATTTTAACCAGTCATCGTTCTCACAACACTGAGGACCAGTCATTCGAAATGACTTCTCCATGCATTTTATGCATTGGTAAAAGCACTATGATGAAAAGTGTGATATGTTTTCAGGTATCTCCTATACTAATAGAGCCACATGCTCACCGGTTTGCCACATGATGTAGGCCTATGGACTGAACAAGAAACCACCAAAAATTTTAACCAGTCATCGTTCTCACAACACTGAGGACCAGTCATTCGAAATGACTTCTCCATGCATTTTATGCATTGGTAAAAGCACTATGATGAAAAGTGTGATATGTTTTCAGGTATCTCCTATACTAATAGAGCCACATGCTCACCGGTTTGCCACATGATGTAGGCCTATGGACTGAACAAGAAACCACCAAAAATTTTAACCAGTCATCGTTCTCACAACACTGAGGACCAGTCATTCGAAATGACTTCTCCATGCATTTTATGCATTGGTAAAAGCACTATGATGAAAAGTGTGATATGTTTTCAGGTATCTCCTATACTAATAGAGCCACATGCTCACCGGTTTGCCACATGATGTAGGCCTATGGACTGAACAAGAAACCACCAAAAATTTTAACCAGTCATCGTTCTCACAACACTGAGGACCAGTCATTCGAAATGACTTCTCCATGCATTTTATGCATTGGTAAAAGCACTATGATGAAAAGTGTGATATGTTTTCAGGTATCTCCTATACTAATAGAGCCACATGCTCACCGGTTTGCCACATGATGTAGGCCTATGGACTGAACAAGAAACCACCAAAAATTTTAACCAGTCATCGTTCTCACAACACTGAGGACCAGTCATTCGAAATGACTTCTCCATGCATTTTATGCATTGGTAAAAGCACTATGATGAAAAGTGTGATATGTTTTCAGGTATCTCCTATACTAATAGAGCCACATGCTCACCGGTTTGCCACATGATGTAGGCCTATGGACTGAACAAGAAACCACCAAAAATTTTAACCAGTCATCGTTCTCACAACACTGAGGACCAGTCATTCGAAATGACTTCTCCATGCATTTTATGCATTGGTAAAAGCACTATGATGAAAAGTGTGATATGTTTTCAGGTATCTCCTATACTAATAGAGCCACATGCTCACCGGTTTGCCACATGATGTAGGCCTATGGACTGAACAAGAAACCACCAAAAATTTTAACCAGTCATCGTTCTCACAACACTGAGGACCAGTCATTCGAAATGACTTCTCCATGCATTTTATGCATTGGTAAAAGCACTATGATGAAAAGTGTGATATGTTTTCAGGTATCTCCTATACTAATAGAGCCACATGCTCACCGGTTTGCCACATGATGTAGGCCTATGGACTGAACAAGAAACCACCAAAAATTTTAACCAGTCATCGTTCTCACAACACTGAGGACCAGTCATTCGAAATGACTTCTCCATGCATTTTATGCATTGGTAAAAGCACTATGATGAAAAGTGTGATATGTTTTCAGGTATCTCCTATACTAATAGAGCCACATGCTCACCGGTTTGCCACATGATGTAGGCCTATGGACTGAACAAGAAACCACCAAAAATTTTAACCAGTCATCGTTCTCACAACACTGAGGACCAGTCATTCGAAATGACTTCTCCATGCATTTTATGCATTGGTAAAAGCACTATGATGAAAAGTGTGATATGTTTTCAGGTATCTCCTATACTAATAGAGCCACATGCTCACCGGTTTGCCACATGATGTAGGCCTATGGACTGAACAAGAAACCACCAAAAATTTTAACCAGTCATCGTTCTCACAACACTGAGGACCAGTCATTCGAAATGACTTCTCCATGCATTTTATGCATTGGTAAAAGCACTATGATGAAAAGTGTGATATGTTTTCAGGTATCTCCTATACTAATAGAGCCACATGCTCACCGGTTTGCCACATGATGTAGGCCTATGGACTGAACAAGAAACCACCAAAAATTTTAACCAGTCATCGTTCTCACAACACTGAGGACCAGTCATTCGAAATGACTTCTCCATGCATTTTATGCATTGGTAAAAGCACTATGATGAAAAGTGTGATATGTTTTCAGGTATCTCCTATACTAATAGAGCCACATGCTCACCGGTTTGCCACATGATGTAGGCCTATGGACTGAACAAGAAACCACCAAAAATTTTAACCAGTCATCGTTCTCACAACACTGAGGACCAGTCATTCGAAATGACTTCTCCATGCATTTTATGCATTGGTAAAAGCACTATGATGAAAAGTGTGATATGTTTTCAGGTATCTCCTATACTAATAGAGCCACATGCTCACCGGTTTGCCACATGATGTAGGCCTATGGACTGAACAAGAAACCACCAAAAATTTTAACCAGTCATCGTTCTCACAACACTGAGGACCAGTCATTCGAAATGACTTCTCCATGCATTTTATGCATTGGTAAAAGCACTATGATGAAAAGTGTGATATGTTTTCAGGTATCTCCTATACTAATAGAGCCACATGCTCACCGGTTTGCCACATGATGTAGGCCTATGGACTGAACAAGAAACCACCAAAAATTTTAACCAGTCATCGTTCTCACAACACTGAGGACCAGTCATTCGAAATGACTTCTCCATGCATTTTATGCATTGGTAAAAGCACTATGATGAAAAGTGTGATATGTTTTCAGGTATCTCCTATACTAATAGAGCCACATGCTCACCGGTTTGCCACATGATGTAGGCCTATGGACTGAACAAGAAACCACCAAAAATTTTAACCAGTCATCGTTCTCACAACACTGAGGACCAGTCATTCGAAATGACTTCTCCATGCATTTTATGCATTGGTAAAAGCACTATGATGAAAAGTGTGATATGTTTTCAGGTATCTCCTATACTAATAGAGCCACATGCTCACCGGTTTGCCACATGATGTAGGCCTATGGACTGAACAAGAAACCACCAAAAATTTTAACCAGTCATCGTTCTCACAACACTGAGGACCAGTCATTCGAAATGACTTCTCCATGCATTTTATGCATTGGTAAAAGCACTATGATGAAAAGTGTGATATGTTTTCAGGTATCTCCTATACTAATAGAGCCACATGCTCACCGGTTTGCCACATGATGTAGGCCTATGGACTGAACAAGAAACCACCAAAAATTTTAACCAGTCATCGTTCTCACAACACTGAGGACCAGTCATTCGAAATGACTTCTCCATGCATTTTATGCATTGGTAAAAGCACTATGATGAAAAGTGTGATATGTTTTCAGGTATCTCCTATACTAATAGAGCCACATGCTCACCGGTTTGCCACATGATGTAGGCCTATGGACTGAACAAGAAACCACCAAAAATTTTAACCAGTCATCGTTCTCACAACACTGAGGACCAGTCATTCGAAATGACTTCTCCATGCATTTTATGCATTGGTAAAAGCACTATGATGAAAAGTGTGATATGTTTTCAGGTATCTCCTATACTAATAGAGCCACATGCTCACCGGTTTGCCACATGATGTAGGCCTATGGACTGAACAAGAAACCACCAAAAATTTTAACCAGTCATCGTTCTCACAACACTGAGGACCAGTCATTCGAAATGACTTCTCCATGCATTTTATGCATTGGTAAAAGCACTATGATGAAAAGTGTGATATGTTTTCAGGTATCTCCTATACTAATAGAGCCACATGCTCACCGGTTTGCCACATGATGTAGGCCTATGGACTGAACAAGAAACCACCAAAAATTTTAACCAGTCATCGTTCTCACAACACTGAGGACCAGTCATTCGAAATGACTTCTCCATGCATTTTATGCATTGGTAAAAGCACTATGATGAAAAGTGTGATATGTTTTCAGGTATCTCCTATACTAATAGAGCCACATGCTCACCGGTTTGCCACATGATGTAGGCCTATGGACTGAACAAGAAACCACCAAAAATTTTAACCAGTCATCGTTCTCACAACACTGAGGACCAGTCATTCGAAATGACTTCTCCATGCATTTTATGCATTGGTAAAAGCACTATGATGAAAAGTGTGATATGTTTTCAGGTATCTCCTATACTAATAGAGCCACATGCTCACCGGTTTGCCACATGATGTAGGCCTATGGACTGAACAAGAAACCACCAAAAATTTTAACCAGTCATCGTTCTCACAACACTGAGGACCAGTCATTCGAAATGACTTCTCCATGCATTTTATGCATTGGTAAAAGCACTATGATGAAAAGTGTGATATGTTTTCAGGTATCTCCTATACTAATAGAGCCACATGCTCACCGGTTTGCCACATGATGTAGGCCTATGGACTGAACAAGAAACCACCAAAAATTTTAACCAGTCATCGTTCTCACAACACTGAGGACCAGTCATTCGAAATGACTTCTCCATGCATTTTATGCATTGGTAAAAGCACTATGATGAAAAGTGTGATATGTTTTCAGGTATCTCCTATACTAATAGAGCCACATGCTCACCGGTTTGCCACATGATGTAGGCCTATGGACTGAACAAGAAACCACCAAAAATTTTAACCAGTCATCGTTCTCACAACACTGAGGACCAGTCATTCGAAATGACTTCTCCATGCATTTTATGCATTGGTAAAAGCACTATGATGAAAAGTGTGATATGTTTTCAGGTATCTCCTATACTAATAGAGCCACATGCTCACCGGTTTGCCACATGATGTAGGCCTATGGACTGAACAAGAAACCACCAAAAATTTTAACCAGTCATCGTTCTCACAACACTGAGGACCAGTCATTCGAAATGACTTCTCCATGCATTTTATGCATTGGTAAAAGCACTATGATGAAAAGTGTGATATGTTTTCAGGTATCTCCTATACTAATAGAGCCACATGCTCACCGGTTTGCCACATGATGTAGGCCTATGGACTGAACAAGAAACCACCAAAAATTTTAACCAGTCATCGTTCTCACAACACTGAGGACCAGTCATTCGAAATGACTTCTCCATGCATTTTATGCATTGGTAAAAGCACTATGATGAAAAGTGTGATATGTTTTCAGGTATCTCCTATACTAATAGAGCCACATGCTCACCGGTTTGCCACATGATGTAGGCCTATGGACTGAACAAGAAACCACCAAAAATTTTAACCAGTCATCGTTCTCACAACACTGAGGACCAGTCATTCGAAATGACTTCTCCATGCATTTTATGCATTGGTAAAAGCACTATGATGAAAAGTGTGATATGTTTTCAGGTATCTCCTATACTAATAGAGCCACATGCTCACCGGTTTGCCACATGATGTAGGCCTATGGACTGAACAAGAAACCACCAAAAATTTTAACCAGTCATCGTTCTCACAACACTGAGGACCAGTCATTCGAAATGACTTCTCCATGCATTTTATGCATTGGTAAAAGCACTATGATGAAAAGTGTGATATGTTTTCAGGTATCTCCTATACTAATAGAGCCACATGCTCACCGGTTTGCCACATGATGTAGGCCTATGGACTGAACAAGAAACCACCAAAAATTTTAACCAGTCATCGTTCTCACAACACTGAGGACCAGTCATTCGAAATGACTTCTCCATGCATTTTATGCATTGGTAAAAGCACTATGATGAAAAGTGTGATATGTTTTCAGGTATCTCCTATACTAATAGAGCCACATGCTCACCGGTTTGCCACATGATGTAGGCCTATGGACTGAACAAGAAACCACCAAAAATTTTAACCAGTCATCGTTCTCACAACACTGAGGACCAGTCATTCGAAATGACTTCTCCATGCATTTTATGCATTGGTAAAAGCACTATGATGAAAAGTGTGATATGTTTTCAGGTATCTCCTATACTAATAGAGCCACATGCTCACCGGTTTGCCACATGATGTAGGCCTATGGACTGAACAAGAAACCACCAAAAATTTTAACCAGTCATCGTTCTCACAACACTGAGGACCAGTCATTCGAAATGACTTCTCCATGCATTTTATGCATTGGTAAAAGCACTATGATGAAAAGTGTGATATGTTTTCAGGTATCTCCTATACTAATAGAGCCACATGCTCACCGGTTTGCCACATGATGTAGGCCTATGGACTGAACAAGAAACCACCAAAAATTTTAACCAGTCATCGTTCTCACAACACTGAGGACCAGTCATTCGAAATGACTTCTCCATGCATTTTATGCATTGGTAAAAGCACTATGATGAAAAGTGTGATATGTTTTCAGGTATCTCCTATACTAATAGAGCCACATGCTCACCGGTTTGCCACATGATGTAGGCCTATGGACTGAACAAGAAACCACCAAAAATTTTAACCAGTCATCGTTCTCACAACACTGAGGACCAGTCATTCGAAATGACTTCTCCATGCATTTTATGCATTGGTAAAAGCACTATGATGAAAAGTGTGATATGTTTTCAGGTATCTCCTATACTAATAGAGCCACATGCTCACCGGTTTGCCACATGATGTAGGCCTATGGACTGAACAAGAAACCACCAAAAATTTTAACCAGTCATCGTTCTCACAACACTGAGGACCAGTCATTCGAAATGACTTCTCCATGCATTTTATGCATTGGTAAAAGCACTATGATGAAAAGTGTGATATGTTTTCAGGTATCTCCTATACTAATAGAGCCACATGCTCACCGGTTTGCCACATGATGTAGGCCTATGGACTGAACAAGAAACCACCAAAAATTTTAACCAGTCATCGTTCTCACAACACTGAGGACCAGTCATTCGAAATGACTTCTCCATGCATTTTATGCATTGGTAAAAGCACTATGATGAAAAGTGTGATATGTTTTCAGGTATCTCCTATACTAATAGAGCCACATGCTCACCGGTTTGCCACATGATGTAGGCCTATGGACTGAACAAGAAACCACCAAAAATTTTAACCAGTCATCGTTCTCACAACACTGAGGACCAGTCATTCGAAATGACTTCTCCATGCATTTTATGCATTGGTAAAAGCACTATGATGAAAAGTGTGATATGTTTTCAGGTATCTCCTATACTAATAGAGCCACATGCTCACCGGTTTGCCACATGATGTAGGCCTATGGACTGAACAAGAAACCACCAAAAATTTTAACCAGTCATCGTTCTCACAACACTGAGGACCAGTCATTCGAAATGACTTCTCCATGCATTTTATGCATTGGTAAAAGCACTATGATGAAAAGTGTGATATGTTTTCAGGTATCTCCTATACTAATAGAGCCACATGCTCACCGGTTTGCCACATGATGTAGGCCTATGGACTGAACAAGAAACCACCAAAAATTTTAACCAGTCATCGTTCTCACAACACTGAGGACCAGTCATTCGAAATGACTTCTCCATGCATTTTATGCATTGGTAAAAGCACTATGATGAAAAGTGTGATATGTTTTCAGGTATCTCCTATACTAATAGAGCCACATGCTCACCGGTTTGCCACATGATGTAGGCCTATGGACTGAACAAGAAACCACCAAAAATTTTAACCAGTCATCGTTCTCACAACACTGAGGACCAGTCATTCGAAATGACTTCTCCATGCATTTTATGCATTGGTAAAAGCACTATGATGAAAAGTGTGATATGTTTTCAGGTATCTCCTATACTAATAGAGCCACATGCTCACCGGTTTGCCACATGATGTAGGCCTATGGACTGAACAAGAAACCACCAAAAATTTTAACCAGTCATCGTTCTCACAACACTGAGGACCAGTCATTCGAAATGACTTCTCCATGCATTTTATGCATTGGTAAAAGCACTATGATGAAAAGTGTGATATGTTTTCAGGTATCTCCTATACTAATAGAGCCACATGCTCACCGGTTTGCCACATGATGTAGGCCTATGGACTGAACAAGAAACCACCAAAAATTTTAACCAGTCATCGTTCTCACAACACTGAGGACCAGTCATTCGAAATGACTTCTCCATGCATTTTATGCATTGGTAAAAGCACTATGATGAAAAGTGTGATATGTTTTCAGGTATCTCCTATACTAATAGAGCCACATGCTCACCGGTTTGCCACATGATGTAGGCCTATGGACTGAACAAGAAACCACCAAAAATTTTAACCAGTCATCGTTCTCACAACACTGAGGACCAGTCATTCGAAATGACTTCTCCATGCATTTTATGCATTGGTAAAAGCACTATGATGAAAAGTGTGATATGTTTTCAGGTATCTCCTATACTAATAGAGCCACATGCTCACCGGTTTGCCACATGATGTAGGCCTATGGACTGAACAAGAAACCACCAAAAATTTTAACCAGTCATCGTTCTCACAACACTGAGGACCAGTCATTCGAAATGACTTCTCCATGCATTTTATGCATTGGTAAAAGCACTATGATGAAAAGTGTGATATGTTTTCAGGTATCTCCTATACTAATAGAGCCACATGCTCACCGGTTTGCCACATGATGTAGGCCTATGGACTGAACAAGAAACCACCAAAAATTTTAACCAGTCATCGTTCTCACAACACTGAGGACCAGTCATTCGAAATGACTTCTCCATGCATTTTATGCATTGGTAAAAGCACTATGATGAAAAGTGTGATATGTTTTCAGGTATCTCCTATACTAATAGAGCCACATGCTCACCGGTTTGCCACATGATGTAGGCCTATGGACTGAACAAGAAACCACCAAAAATTTTAACCAGTCATCGTTCTCACAACACTGAGGACCAGTCATTCGAAATGACTTCTCCATGCATTTTATGCATTGGTAAAAGCACTATGATGAAAAGTGTGATATGTTTTCAGGTATCTCCTATACTAATAGAGCCACATGCTCACCGGTTTGCCACATGATGTAGGCCTATGGACTGAACAAGAAACCACCAAAAATTTTAACCAGTCATCGTTCTCACAACACTGAGGACCAGTCATTCGAAATGACTTCTCCATGCATTTTATGCATTGGTAAAAGCACTATGATGAAAAGTGTGATATGTTTTCAGGTATCTCCTATACTAATAGAGCCACATGCTCACCGGTTTGCCACATGATGTAGGCCTATGGACTGAACAAGAAACCACCAAAAATTTTAACCAGTCATCGTTCTCACAACACTGAGGACCAGTCATTCGAAATGACTTCTCCATGCATTTTATGCATTGGTAAAAGCACTATGATGAAAAGTGTGATATGTTTTCAGGTATCTCCTATACTAATAGAGCCACATGCTCACCGGTTTGCCACATGATGTAGGCCTATGGACTGAACAAGAAACCACCAAAAATTTTAACCAGTCATCGTTCTCACAACACTGAGGACCAGTCATTCGAAATGACTTCTCCATGCATTTTATGCATTGGTAAAAGCACTATGATGAAAAGTGTGATATGTTTTCAGGTATCTCCTATACTAATAGAGCCACATGCTCACCGGTTTGCCACATGATGTAGGCCTATGGACTGAACAAGAAACCACCAAAAATTTTAACCAGTCATCGTTCTCACAACACTGAGGACCAGTCATTCGAAATGACTTCTCCATGCATTTTATGCATTGGTAAAAGCACTATGATGAAAAGTGTGATATGTTTTCAGGTATCTCCTATACTAATAGAGCCACATGCTCACCGGTTTGCCACATGATGTAGGCCTATGGACTGAACAAGAAACCACCAAAAATTTTAACCAGTCATCGTTCTCACAACACTGAGGACCAGTCATTCGAAATGACTTCTCCATGCATTTTATGCATTGGTAAAAGCACTATGATGAAAAGTGTGATATGTTTTCAGGTATCTCCTATACTAATAGAGCCACATGCTCACCGGTTTGCCACATGATGTAGGCCTATGGACTGAACAAGAAACCACCAAAAATTTTAACCAGTCATCGTTCTCACAACACTGAGGACCAGTCATTCGAAATGACTTCTCCATGCATTTTATGCATTGGTAAAAGCACTATGATGAAAAGTGTGATATGTTTTCAGGTATCTCCTATACTAATAGAGCCACATGCTCACCGGTTTGCCACATGATGTAGGCCTATGGACTGAACAAGAAACCACCAAAAATTTTAACCAGTCATCGTTCTCACAACACTGAGGACCAGTCATTCGAAATGACTTCTCCATGCATTTTATGCATTGGTAAAAGCACTATGATGAAAAGTGTGATATGTTTTCAGGTATCTCCTATACTAATAGAGCCACATGCTCACCGGTTTGCCACATGATGTAGGCCTATGGACTGAACAAGAAACCACCAAAAATTTTAACCAGTCATCGTTCTCACAACACTGAGGACCAGTCATTCGAAATGACTTCTCCATGCATTTTATGCATTGGTAAAAGCACTATGATGAAAAGTGTGATATGTTTTCAGGTATCTCCTATACTAATAGAGCCACATGCTCACCGGTTTGCCACATGATGTAGGCCTATGGACTGAACAAGAAACCACCAAAAATTTTAACCAGTCATCGTTCTCACAACACTGAGGACCAGTCATTCGAAATGACTTCTCCATGCATTTTATGCATTGGTAAAAGCACTATGATGAAAAGTGTGATATGTTTTCAGGTATCTCCTATACTAATAGAGCCACATGCTCACCGGTTTGCCACATGATGTAGGCCTATGGACTGAACAAGAAACCACCAAAAATTTTAACCAGTCATCGTTCTCACAACACTGAGGACCAGTCATTCGAAATGACTTCTCCATGCATTTTATGCATTGGTAAAAGCACTATGATGAAAAGTGTGATATGTTTTCAGGTATCTCCTATACTAATAGAGCCACATGCTCACCGGTTTGCCACATGATGTAGGCCTATGGACTGAACAAGAAACCACCAAAAATTTTAACCAGTCATCGTTCTCACAACACTGAGGACCAGTCATTCGAAATGACTTCTCCATGCATTTTATGCATTGGTAAAAGCACTATGATGAAAAGTGTGATATGTTTTCAGGTATCTCCTATACTAATAGAGCCACATGCTCACCGGTTTGCCACATGATGTAGGCCTATGGACTGAACAAGAAACCACCAAAAATTTTAACCAGTCATCGTTCTCACAACACTGAGGACCAGTCATTCGAAATGACTTCTCCATGCATTTTATGCATTGGTAAAAGCACTATGATGAAAAGTGTGATATGTTTTCAGGTATCTCCTATACTAATAGAGCCACATGCTCACCGGTTTGCCACATGATGTAGGCCTATGGACTGAACAAGAAACCACCAAAAATTTTAACCAGTCATCGTTCTCACAACACTGAGGACCAGTCATTCGAAATGACTTCTCCATGCATTTTATGCATTGGTAAAAGCACTATGATGAAAAGTGTGATATGTTTTCAGGTATCTCCTATACTAATAGAGCCACATGCTCACCGGTTTGCCACATGATGTAGGCCTATGGACTGAACAAGAAACCACCAAAAATTTTAACCAGTCATCGTTCTCACAACACTGAGGACCAGTCATTCGAAATGACTTCTCCATGCATTTTATGCATTGGTAGGTAAAGCACTATGATGAAAAGTGTGATATGTTTTCAGGTATCTCCTATACTAATAGAGCCACATGCTCACCGGTTTGCCACATGATGTAGGCCTATGGACTGAACAAGAAACCACCAAAAATTTTAACCAGTCATCGTTCTCACAACACTGAGGACCAGTCATTCGAAATGACTTCTCCATGCATTTTATGCATTGGTAAAAGCACTATGATGAAAAGTGTGATATGTTTTCAGGTATCTCCTATACTAATAGAGCCACATGCTCACCGGTTTGCCACATGATGTAGGCCTATGGACTGAACAAGAAACCACCAAAAATTTTAACCAGTCATCGTTCTCACAACACTGAGGACCAGTCATTCGAAATGACTTCTCCATGCATTTTATGCATTGGTAAAAGCACTATGATGAAAAGTGTGATATGTTTTCAGGTATCTCCTATACTAATAGAGCCACATGCTCACCGGTTTGCCACATGATGTAGGCCTATGGACTGAACAAGAAACCACCAAAAATTTTAACCAGTCATCGTTCTCACAACACTGAGGACCAGTCATTCGAAATGACTTCTCCATGCATTTTATGCATTGGTAAAAGCACTATGATGAAAAGTGTGATATGTTTTCAGGTATCTCCTATACTAATAGAGCCACATGCTCACCGGTTTGCCACATGATGTAGGCCTATGGACTGAACAAGAAACCACCAAAAATTTTAACCAGTCATCGTTCTCACAACACTGAGGACCAGTCATTCGAAATGACTTCTCCATGCATTTTATGCATTGGTAAAAGCACTATGATGAAAAGTGTGATATGTTTTCAGGTATCTCCTATACTAATAGAGCCACATGCTCACCGGTTTGCCACATGATGTAGGCCTATGGACTGAACAAGAAACCACCAAAAATTTTAACCAGTCATCGTTCTCACAACACTGAGGACCAGTCATTCGAAATGACTTCTCCATGCATTTTATGCATTGGTAAAAGCACTATGATGAAAAGTGTGATATGTTTTCAGGTATCTCCTATACTAATAGAGCCACATGCTCACCGGTTTGCCACATGATGTAGGCCTATGGACTGAACAAGAAACCACCAAAAATTTTAACCAGTCATCGTTCTCACAACACTGAGGACCAGTCATTCGAAATGACTTCTCCATGCATTTTATGCATTGGTAAAAGCACTATGATGAAAAGTGTGATATGTTTTCAGGTATCTCCTATACTAATAGAGCCACATGCTCACCGGTTTGCCACATGATGTAGGCCTATGGACTGAACAAGAAACCACCAAAAATTTTAACCAGTCATCGTTCTCACAACACTGAGGACCAGTCATTCGAAATGACTTCTCCATGCATTTTATGCATTGGTAAAAGCACTATGATGAAAAGTGTGATATGTTTTCAGGTATCTCCTATACTAATAGAGCCACATGCTCACCGGTTTGCCACATGATGTAGGCCTATGGACTGAACAAGAAACCACCAAAAATTTTAACCAGTCATCGTTCTCACAACACTGAGGACCAGTCATTCGAAATGACTTCTCCATGCATTTTATGCATTGGTAAAAGCACTATGATGAAAAGTGTGATATGTTTTCAGGTATCTCCTATACTAATAGAGCCACATGCTCACCGGTTTGCCACATGATGTAGGCCTATGGACTGAACAAGAAACCACCAAAAATTTTAACCAGTCATCGTTCTCACAACACTGAGGACCAGTCATTCGAAATGACTTCTCCATGCATTTTATGCATTGGTAAAAGCACTATGATGAAAAGTGTGATATGTTTTCAGGTATCTCCTATACTAATAGAGCCACATGCTCACCGGTTTGCCACATGATGTAGGCCTATGGACTGAACAAGAAACCACCAAAAATTTTAACCAGTCATCGTTCTCACAACACTGAGGACCAGTCATTCGAAATGACTTCTCCATGCATTTTATGCATTGGTAAAAGCACTATGATGAAAAGTGTGATATGTTTTCAGGTATCTCCTATACTAATAGAGCCACATGCTCACCGGTTTGCCACATGATGTAGGCCTATGGACTGAACAAGAAACCACCAAAAATTTTAACCAGTCATCGTTCTCACAACACTGAGGACCAGTCATTCGAAATGACTTCTCCATGCATTTTATGCATTGGTAAAAGCACTATGATGAAAAGTGTGATATGTTTTCAGGTATCTCCTATACTAATAGAGCCACATGCTCACCGGTTTGCCACATGATGTAGGCCTATGGACTGAACAAGAAACCACCAAAAATTTTAACCAGTCATCGTTCTCACAACACTGAGGACCAGTCATTCGAAATGACTTCTCCATGCATTTTATGCATTGGTAAAAGCACTATGATGAAAAGTGTGATATGTTTTCAGGTATCTCCTATACTAATAGAGCCACATGCTCACCGGTTTGCCACATGATGTAGGCCTATGGACTGAACAAGAAACCACCAAAAATTTTAACCAGTCATCGTTCTCACAACACTGAGGACCAGTCATTCGAAATGACTTCTCCATGCATTTTATGCATTGGTAAAAGCACTATGATGAAAAGTGTGATATGTTTTCAGGTATCTCCTATACTAATAGAGCCACATGCTCACCGGTTTGCCACATGATGTAGGCCTATGGACTGAACAAGAAACCACCAAAAATTTTAACCAGTCATCGTTCTCACAACACTGAGGACCAGTCATTCGAAATGACTTCTCCATGCATTTTATGCATTGGTAAAAGCACTATGATGAAAAGTGTGATATGTTTTCAGGTATCTCCTATACTAATAGAGCCACATGCTCACCGGTTTGCCACATGATGTAGGCCTATGGACTGAACAAGAAACCACCAAAAATTTTAACCAGTCATCGTTCTCACAACACTGAGGACCAGTCATTCGAAATGACTTCTCCATGCATTTTATGCATTGGTAAAAGCACTATGATGAAAAGTGTGATATGTTTTCAGGTATCTCCTATACTAATAGAGCCACATGCTCACCGGTTTGCCACATGATGTAGGCCTATGGACTGAACAAGAAACCACCAAAAATTTTAACCAGTCATCGTTCTCACAACACTGAGGACCAGTCATTCGAAATGACTTCTCCATGCATTTTATGCATTGGTAAAAGCACTATGATGAAAAGTGTGATATGTTTTCAGGTATCTCCTATACTAATAGAGCCACATGCTCACCGGTTTGCCACATGATGTAGGCCTATGGACTGAACAAGAAACCACCAAAAATTTTAACCAGTCATCGTTCTCACAACACTGAGGACCAGTCATTCGAAATGACTTCTCCATGCATTTTATGCATTGGTAAAAGCACTATGATGAAAAGTGTGATATGTTTTCAGGTATCTCCTATACTAATAGAGCCACATGCTCACCGGTTTGCCACATGATGTAGGCCTATGGACTGAACAAGAAACCACCAAAAATTTTAACCAGTCATCGTTCTCACAACACTGAGGACCAGTCATTCGAAATGACTTCTCCATGCATTTTATGCATTGGTAAAAGCACTATGATGAAAAGTGTGATATGTTTTCAGGTATCTCCTATACTAATAGAGCCACATGCTCACCGGTTTGCCACATGATGTAGGCCTATGGACTGAACAAGAAACCACCAAAAATTTTAACCAGTCATCGTTCTCACAACACTGAGGACCAGTCATTCGAAATGACTTCTCCATGCATTTTATGCATTGGTAAAAGCACTATGATGAAAAGTGTGATATGTTTTCAGGTATCTCCTATACTAATAGAGCCACATGCTCACCGGTTTGCCACATGATGTAGGCCTATGGACTGAACAAGAAACCACCAAAAATTTTAACCAGTCATCGTTCTCACAACACTGAGGACCAGTCATTCGAAATGACTTCTCCATGCATTTTATGCATTGGTAAAAGCACTATGATGAAAAGTGTGATATGTTTTCAGGTATCTCCTATACTAATAGAGCCACATGCTCACCGGTTTGCCACATGATGTAGGCCTATGGACTGAACAAGAAACCACCAAAAATTTTAACCAGTCATCGTTCTCACAACACTGAGGACCAGTCATTCGAAATGACTTCTCCATGCATTTTATGCATTGGTAAAAGCACTATGATGAAAAGTGTGATATGTTTTCAGGTATCTCCTATACTAATAGAGCCACATGCTCACCGGTTTGCCACATGATGTAGGCCTATGGACTGAACAAGAAACCACCAAAAATTTTAACCAGTCATCGTTCTCACAACACTGAGGACCAGTCATTCGAAATGACTTCTCCATGCATTTTATGCATTGGTAAAAGCACTATGATGAAAAGTGTGATATGTTTTCAGGTATCTCCTATACTAATAGAGCCACATGCTCACCGGTTTGCCACATGATGTAGGCCTATGGACTGAACAAGAAACCACCAAAAATTTTAACCAGTCATCGTTCTCACAACACTGAGGACCAGTCATTCGAAATGACTTCTCCATGCATTTTATGCATTGGTAAAAGCACTATGATGAAAAGTGTGATATGTTTTCAGGTATCTCACTAATAGAGCCACATGCTCACCGGTTTGCCACATGATGTAGGCCTATGGACTGAACAAGAAACCACCAAAAATTTTAACCAGTCATCGTTCTCACAACACTGAGGACCAGTCATTCGAAATGACTTCTCCATGCATTTTATGCATTGGTAAAAGCACTATGATGAAAAGTGTGATATGTTTTCAGGTATCTCCTATACTAATAGAGCCACATGCTCACCGGTTTGCCACATGATGTAGGCCTATGGACTGAACAAGAAACCACCAAAAATTTTAACCAGTCATCGTTCTCACAACACTGAGGACCAGTCATTCGAAATGACTTCTCCATGCATTTTATGCATTGGTAAAAGCACTATGATGAAAAGTGTGATATGTTTTCAGGTATCTCCTATACTAATAGAGCCACATGCTCACCGGTTTGCCACATGATGTAGGCCTATGGACTGAACAAGAAACCACCAAAAATTTTAACCAGTCATCGTTCTCACAACACTGAGGACCAGTCATTCGAAATGACTTCTCCATGCATTTTATGCATTGGTAAAAGCACTATGATGAAAAGTGTGATATGTTTTCAGGTATCTCCTATACTAATAGAGCCACATGCTCACCGGTTTGCCACATGATGTAGGCCTATGGACTGAACAAGAAACCACCAAAAATTTTAACCAGTCATCGTTCTCACAACACTGAGGACCAGTCATTCGAAATGACTTCTCCATGCATTTTATGCATTGGTAAAAGCACTATGATGAAAAGTGTGATATGTTTTCAGGTATCTCCTATACTAATAGAGCCACATGCTCACCGGTTTGCCACATGATGTAGGCCTATGGACTGAACAAGAAACCACCAAAAATTTTAACCAGTCATCGTTCTCACAACACTGAGGACCAGTCATTCGAAATGACTTCTCCATGCATTTTATGCATTGGTAAAAGCACTATGATGAAAAGTGTGATATGTTTTCAGGTATCTCCTATACTAATAGAGCCACATGCTCACCGGTTTGCCACATGATGTAGGCCTATGGACTGAACAAGAAACCACCAAAAATTTTAACTAGTCATCGTTCTCACAACACTGAGGACCAGTCATTCGAAATGACTTCTCCATGCATTTTATGCATTGGTAAAAGCACTATGATGAAAAGTGTGATATGTTTTCAGGTATCTCCTATACTAATAGAGCCACATGCTCACCGGTTTGCCACATGATGTAGGCCTATGGACTGAACAAGAAACCACCAAAAATTTTAACCAGTCATCGTTCTCACAACACTGAGGACCAGTCATTCGAAATGACTTCTCCATGCATTTTATGCATTGGTAAAAGCACTATGATGAAAAGTGTGATATGTTTTCAGGTATCTCCTATACTAATAGAGCCACATGCTCACCGGATTGCCACATGATGTAGGCCTATGGACTGAACAAGAAACCACCAAAAATTTTAACCAGTCATCGTTCTCACAACACTGAGGACCAGTCATTCGAAATGACTTCTCCATGCATTTTATGCATTGGTAAAAGCACTATGATGAAAAGTGTGATATGTTTTCAGGTATCTCCTATACTAATAGAGCCACATGCTCACCGGTTTGCCACATGATGTAGGCCTATGGACTGAACAAGAACCACCAAAAATTTTAACCAGTCATCGTTCTCACAACACTGAGGACCAGTCATTCGAAATGACTTCTCCATGCATTTTATGCATTGGTAAAAGCACTATGATGAAAAGTGTGATATGTTTTCAGGTATCTCCTATACTAATAGAGCCACATGCTAACCGGTTTGCCACATGATGTAGGCCTATGGACTGAACAAGAAACCACCAAAAATTTTAACCAGTCATCGTTCTCACAACACTGAGGACCAGTCATTCGAAATGACTTCTCCATGCATTTTATGCATTGGTAAAAGCACTATGATGAAAAGTGTGATATGTTTTCAGGTATCTCCTATACTAATAGAGCCACATGCTCACCGGTTTGCCACATGATGTAGGCCTATGGACTGAACAAGAAACCACCAAAAATTTTAACCAGTCATCGTTCTCACAACACTGAGGACCAGTCATTCGAAATGACTTCTCCATGCATTTTATGCATTGGTAAAAGCACTATGATGAAAAGTGTGATATGTTTTCAGGTATCTCCTATACTAATAGAGCCACATGCTCACCGGTTTGCCACATGATGTAGGCCTATGGACTGAACAAGAAACCACCAAAAATTTTAACCAGTCATCGTTCTCACAACACTGAGGACCAGTCATTCGAAATGACTTCTCCATGCATTTTATGCATTGGTAAAAGCACTATGATGAAAAGTGTGATATGTTTTCAGGTATCTCCTATACTAATAGAGCCACATGCTCACCGGTTTGCCACATGATGTAGGCCTATGGACTTAACAAGAAACCACCAAAAATTTTAACCAGTCATCGTTCTCACAACACTGAGGACCAGTCATTCGAAATGACTTCTCCATGCATTTTATGCATTGGTAAAAGCACTATGATGAAAAGTGTGATATGTTTTCAGGTATCTCCTATACTAATAGAGCCACATGCTCACCGGTTTGCCACATGATGTAGGCCTATGGACTGAACAAGAAACCACCAAAAATTTTAACCAGTCATCGTTCTCACAACACTGAGGACCAGTCATTCGAAATGACTTCTCCATGCATTTTATGCATTGGTAAAAGCACTATGATGAAAAGTGTGATATGTTTTCAGGTATCTCCTATACTAATAGAGCCACATGCTCACCGGTTTGCCACATGATGTAGGCCTATGGACTGAACAAGAAACCACCAAAAATTTTAACCAGTCATCGTTCTCACAACACTGAGGACCAGTCATTCGAAATGACTTCTCCATGCATTTTATGCATTGGTAAAAGCACTATGATGAAAAGTGTGATATGTTTTCAGGTATCTCCTATACTAATAGAGCCACATGCTCACCGGTTTGCCACATGATGTAGGCCTATGGACTGAACAAGAAACCACCAAAAATTTTAACCAGTCATCGTTCTCACAACACTGAGGACCAGTCATTCGAAATGACTTCTCCATGCATTTTATGCATTGGTAAAAGCACTATGATGAAAAGTGTGATATGTTTTCAGGTATCTCCTATACTAATAGAGCCACATGCTCACCGGTTTGCCACATGATGTAGGCCTATGGACTGAACAAGAAACCACCAAAAATTTTAACCAGTCATCGTTCTCACAACACTGAGGACCAGTCATTCGAAATGACTTCTCCATGCATTTTATGCATTGGTAAAAGCACTATGATGAAAAGTGTGATATGTTTTCAGGTATCTCCTATACTAATAGAGCCACATGCTCACCGGTTTGCCACATGATGTAGGCCTATGGACTGAACAAGAAACCACCAAAAATTTTAACCAGTCATCGTTCTCACAACACTGAGGACCAGTCATTCGAAATGACTTCTCCATGCATTTTATGCATTGGTAAAAGCACTATGATGAAAAGTGTGATATGTTTTCAGGTATCTCCTATACTAATAGAGCCACATGCTCACCGGTTTGCCACATGATGTAGGCCTATGGACTGAACAAGAAACCACCAAAAATTTTAACCAGTCATCGTTCTCACAACACTGAGGACCAGTCATTCGAAATGACTTCTCCATGCATTTTATGCATTGGTAAAAGCACTATGATGAAAAGTGTGATATGTTTTCAGGTATCTCCTATACTAATAGAGCCACATGCTCACCGGTTTGCCACATGATGTAGGCCTATGGACTGAACAAGAAACCACCAAAAATTTTAACCAGTCATCGTTCTCACAACACTGAGGACCAGTCATTCGAAATGACTTCTCCATGCATTTTATGCATTGGTAAAAGCACTATGATGAAAAGTGTGATATGTTTTCAGGTATCTCCTATACTAATAGAGCCACATGCTCACCGGTTTGCCACATGATGTAGGCCTATGGACTGAACAAGAAACCACCAAAAATTTTAACCAGTCATCGTTCTCACAACACTGAGGACCAGTCATTCGAAATGACTTCTCCATGCATTTTATGCATTGGTAAAAGCACTATGATGAAAAGTGTGATATGTTTTCAGGTATCTCCTATACTAATAGAGCCACATGCTCACCGGTTTGCCACATGATGTAGGCCTATGGACTGAACAAGAAACCACCAAAAATTTTAACCAGTCATCGTTCTCACAACACTGAGGACCAGTCATTCGAAATGACTTCTCCATGCATTTTATGCATTGGTAAAAGCACTATGATGAAAAGTGTGATATGTTTTCAGGTATCTCCTATACTAATAGAGCCACATGCTCACCGGTTTGCCACATGATGTAGGCCTATGGACTGAACAAGAAACCACCAAAAATTTTAACCAGTCATCGTTCTCACAACACTGAGGACCAGTCATTCGAAATGACTTCTCCATGCATTTTATGCATTGGTAAAAGCACTATGATGAAAAGTGTGATATGTTTTCAGGTATCTCCTATACTAATAGAGCCACATGCTCACCGGTTTGCCACATGATGTAGGCCTATGGACTGAACAAGAAACCACCAAAAATTTTAACCAGTCATCGTTCTCACAACACTGAGGACCAGTCATTCGAAATGACTTCTCCATGCATTTTATGCATTGGTAAAAGCACTATGATGAAAAGTGTGATATGTTTTCAGGTATCTCCTATACTAATAGAGCCACATGCTCACCGGTTTGCCACATGATGTAGGCCTATGGACTGAACAAGAAACCACCAAAAATTTTAACCAGTCATCGTTCTCACAACACTGAGGACCAGTCATTCGAAATGACTTCTCCATGCATTTTATGCATTGGTAAAAGCACTATGATGAAAAGTGTGATATGTTTTCAGGTATCTCCTATACTAATAGAGCCACATGCTCACCGGTTTGCCACATGATGTAGGCCTATGGACTGAACAAGAAACCACCAAAAATTTTAACCAGTCATCGTTCTCACAACACTGAGGACCAGTCATTCGAAATGACTTCTCCATGCATTTTATGCATTGGTAAAAGCACTATGATGAAAAGTGTGATATGTTTTCAGGTATCTCCTATACTAATAGAGCCACATGCTCACCGGTTTGCCACATGATGTAGGCCTATGGACTGAACAAGAAACCACCAAAAATTTTAACCAGTCATCGTTCTCACAACACTGAGGACCAGTCATTCGAAATGACTTCTCCATGCATTTTATGCATTGGTAAAAGCACTATGATGAAAAGTGTGATATGTTTTCAGGTATCTCCTATACTAATAGAGCCACATGCTCACCGGTTTGCCACATGATGTAGGCCTATGGACTGAACAAGAAACCACCAAAAATTTTAACCAGTCATCGTTCTCACAACACTGAGGACCAGTCATTCGAAATGACTTCTCCATGCATTTTATGCATTGGTAAAAGCACTATGATGAAAAGTGTGATATGTTTTCAGGTATCTCCTATACTAATAGAGCCACATGCTCACCGGTTTGCCACATGATGTAGGCCTATGGACTGAACAAGAAACCACCAAAAATTTTAACCAGTCATCGTTCTCACAACACTGAGGACCAGTCATTCGAAATGACTTCTCCATGCATTTTATGCATTGGTAAAAGCACTATGATGAAAAGTGTGATATGTTTTCAGGTATCTCCTATACTAATAGAGCCACATGCTCACGCGGTTTGCCACATGATGTAGGCCTATGGACTGAACAAGAAACCAGCAAAAATTTTAACCAGTCATCGTTCTCACAACACTGAGGACCAGTCATTCGAAATGACTTCTCCATGCATTTTATGCATTGGTAAAAGCACTATGATGAAAAGTGTGATATGTTTTCAGGTATCTCCTATACTAATAGAGCCACATGCTCACCGGTTTGCCACATGATGTAGGCCTATGGACTGAACAAGAAACCACCAAAAATTTTAACCAGTCATCGTTCTCACAACACTGAGGACCAGTCATTCGAAATGACTTCTCCATGCATTTTATGCATTGGTAAAAGCACTATGATGAAAAGTGTGATATGTTTTCAGGTATCTCCTATACTAATAGAGCCACATGCTCACCGGTTTGCCACATGATGTAGGCCTATGGACTGAACAAGAAACCACCAAAAATTTTAACCAGTCATCGTTCTCACAACACTGAGGACCAGTCATTCGAAATGACTTCTCCATGCATTTTATGCATTGGTAAAAGCACTATGATGAAAAGTGTGATATGTTTTCAGGTATCTCCTATACTAATAGAGCCACATGCTCACCGGTTTGCCACATGATGTAGGCCTATGGACTGAACAAGAAACCACCAAAAATTTTAACCAGTCATCGTTCTCACAACACTGAGGACCAGTCATTCGAAATGACTTCTCCATGCATTTTATGCATTGGTAAAAGCACTATGATGAAAAGTGTGATATGTTTTCAGGTATCTCCTATACTAATAGAGCCACATGCTCACCGGTTTGCCACATGATGTAGGCCTATGGACTGAACAAGAAACCACCAAAAATTTTAACCAGTCATCGTTCTCACAACACTGAGGACCAGTCATTCGAAATGACTTCTCCATGCATTTTATGCATTGGTAAAAGCACTATGATGAAAAGTGTGATATGTTTTCAGGTATCTCCTATACTAATAGAGCCACATGCTCACCGGTTTGCCACATGATGTAGGCCTATGGACTGAACAAGAAACCACCAAAAATTTTAACCAGTCATCGTTCTCACAACACTGAGGACCAGTCATTCGAAATGACTTCTCCATGCATTTTATGCATTGGTAAAAGCACTATGATGAAAAGTGTGATATGTTTTCAGGTATCTCCTATACTAATAGAGCCACATGCTCACCGGTTTGCCACATGATGTAGGCCTATGGACTGAACAAGAAACCACCAAAAATTTTAACCAGTCATCGTTCTCACAACACTGAGGACCAGTCATTCGAAATGACTTCTCCATGCATTTTATGCATTGGTAAAAGCACTATGATGAAAAGTGTGATATGTTTTCAGGTATCTCCTATACTAATAGAGCCACATGCTCACCGGTTTGCCACATGATGTAGGCCTATGGACTGAACAAGAAACCACCAAAAATTTTAACCAGTCATCGTTCTCACAACACTGAGGACCAGTCATTCGAAATGACTTCTCCATGCATTTTATGCATTGGTAAAAGCACTATGATGAAAAGTGTGATATGTTTTCAGGTATCTCCTATACTAATAGAGCCACATGCTCACCGGTTTGCCACATGATGTAGGCCTATGGACTGAACAAGAAACCACCAAAAATTTTAACCAGTCATCGTTCTCACAACACTGAGGACCAGTCATTCGAAATGACTTCTCCATGCATTTTATGCATTGGTAAAAGCACTATGATGAAAAGTGTGATATGTTTTCAGGTATCTCCTATACTAATAGAGCCACATGCTCACCGGTTTGCCACATGATGTAGGCCTATGGACTGAACAAGAAACCACCAAAAATTTTAACCAGTCATCGTTCTCACAACACTGAGGACCAGTCATTCGAAATGACTTCTCCATGCATTTTATGCATTGGTAAAAGCACTATGATGAAAAGTGTGATATGTTTTCAGGTATCTCCTATACTAATAGAGCCACATGCTCACCGGTTTGCCACATGATGTAGGCCTATGGACTGAACAAGAAACCACCAAAAATTTTAACCAGTCATCGTTCTCACAACACTGAGGACCAGTCATTCGAAATGACTTCTCCATGCATTTTATGCATTGGTAAAAGCACTATGATGAAAAGTGTGATATGTTTTCAGGTATCTCCTATACTAATAGAGCCACATGCTCACCGGTTTGCCACATGATGTAGGCCTATGGACTGAACAAGAAACCACCAAAAATTTTAACCAGTCATCGTTCTCACAACACTGAGGACCAGTCATTCGAAATGACTTCTCCATGCATTTTATGCATTGGTAAAAGCACTATGATGAAAAGTGTGATATGTTTTCAGGTATCTCCTATACTAATAGAGCCACATGCTCACCGGTTTGCCACATGATGTAGGCCTATGGACTGAACAAGAAACCACCAAAAATTTTAACCAGTCATCGTTCTCACAACACTGAGGACCAGTCATTCGAAATGACTTCTCCATGCATTTTATGCATTGGTAAAAGCACTATGATGAAAAGTGTGATATGTTTTCAGGTATCTCCTATACTAATAGAGCCACATGCTCACCGGTTTGCCACATGATGTAGGCCTATGGACTGAACAAGAAACCACCAAAAATTTTAACCAGTCATCGTTCTCACAACACTGAGGACCAGTCATTCGAAATGACTTCTCCATGCATTTTATGCATTGGTAAAAGCACTATGATGAAAAGTGTGATATGTTTTCAGGTATCTCCTATACTAATAGAGCCACATGCTCACCGGTTTGCCACATGATGTAGGCCTATGGACTGAACAAGAAACCACCAAAAATTTTAACCAGTCATCGTTCTCACAACACTGAGGACCAGTCATTCGAAATGACTTCTCCATGCATTTTATGCATTGGTAAAAGCACTATGATGAAAAGTGTGATATGTTTTCAGGTATCTCCTATACTAATAGAGCCACATGCTCACCGGTTTGCCACATGATGTAGGCCTATGGACTGAACAAGAAACCACCAAAAATTTTAACCAGTCATCGTTCTCACAACACTGAGGACCAGTCATTCGAAATGACTTCTCCATGCATTTTATGCATTGGTAAAAGCACTATGATGAAAAGTGTGATATGTTTTCAGGTATCTCCTATACTAATAGAGCCACATGCTCACCGGTTTGCCACATGATGTAGGCCTATGGACTGAACAAGAAACCACCAAAATTTTTAACCAGTCATCGTTCTCACAACACTGAGGACCAGTCATTCGAAATGACTTCTCCATGCATTTTATGCATTGGTAAAAGCACTATGATGAAAAGTGTGATATGTTTTCAGGTATCTCCTATACTAATAGAGCCACATGCTCACCGGTTTGCCACATGATGTAGGCCTATGGACTGAACAAGAAACCACCAAAAATTTTAACCAGTCATCGTTCTCACAACACTGAGGACCAGTCATTCGAAATGACTTCTCCATGCATTTTATGCATTGGTAAAAGCACTATGATGAAAAGTGTGATATGTTTTTCAGGTATCTCCTATACTAATAGAGCCACATGCTCACCGGTTTGCCACATGATGTAGGCCTATGGACTGAACAAGAAACCACCAAAAATTTTAACCAGTCATCGTTCTCACAACACTGAGGACCAGTCATTCGAAATGACTTCTCCATGCATTTTATGCATTGGTAAAAGCACTATGATGAAAAGTGTGATATGTTTTCAGGTATCTCCTATACTAATAGAGCCACATGCTCACCGGTTTGCCACATGATGTAGGCCTATGGACTGAACAAGAAACCACCAAAAATTTTAACCAGTCATCGTTCTCACAACACTGAGGACCAGTCATTCGAAATGACTTCTCCATGCATTTTATGCATTGGTAAAAGCACTATGATGAAAAGTGTGATATGTTTTCAGGTATCTCCTATACTAATAGAGCCACATGCTCACCGGTTTGCCACATGATGTAGGCCTATGGACTGAACAAGAAACCACCAAAAAATTTTAACCAGTCATCGTTCTCACAACACTGAGGACCAGTCATTCGAAATGACTTCTCCATGCATTTTATGCATTGGTAACAAGCACTATGATGAAAAGTGTGATATGTTTTCAGGTATCTCCTATACTAATAGAGCCACATGCTCACCGGTTTGCCACATGATGTAAGGCCTATGGACTGAACAAGAAACCACCAAAAATTTTAACCAGTCATCGTTCTCACAACACTGAGGACCAGTCATTCGAAATGACTTCTCCATGCATTTTATGCATTGGTAAAAGCACTATGATGAAAAGTGTGATATGTTTTCAGGTATCTCCTATACTAATAGAGCCACATGCTCACCGGTTTGCCACATGATGTAGGCCTATGGACTGAACAAGAAACCACCAAAAATTTTAACCAGTCATCGTTCTCACAACACTGAGGACCAGTCATTCGAAATGACTTCTCCATGCATTTTATGCATTGGTAAAAGCACTATGATGAAAAGTGTGATATGTTTTCAGGTATCTCCTATACTAATAGAGCCACATGCTCACCGGTTTGCCACATGATGTAGGCCTATGGACTGAACAAGAAACCACCAAAAATTTTAACCAGTCATCGTTCTCACAACACTGAGGACCAGTCATTCGAAATGACTTCTCCATGCATTTTATGCATTGGTAAAAGCACTATGATGAAAAGTGTGATATGTTTTCAGGTATCTCCTATACTAATAGAGCCACATGCTCACCGGTTTGCCACATGATGTAGGCCTATGGACTGAACAAGAAACCACCAAAAATTTTAACCAGTCATCGTTCTCACAACACTGAGGACCAGTCATTCGAAATGACTTCTCCATGCATTTTATGCATTGGTAAAAGCACTATGATGAAAAGTGTGATATGTTTTCAGGTATCTCCTATACTAATAGAGCCACATGCTCACCGGTTTGCCACATGATGTAGGCCTATGGACTGAACAAGAAACCACCAAAAATTTTAACCAGTCATCGTTCTCACAACACTGAGGACCAGTCATTCGAAATGACTTCTCCATGCATTTTATGCATTGGTAAAAGCACTATGATGAAAAGTGTGATATGTTTTCAGGTATCTCCTATACTAATAGAGCCACATGCTCACCGGTTTGCCACATGATGTAGGCCTATGGACTGAACAAGAAACCACCAAAAATTTTAACCAGTCATCGTTCTCACAACACTGAGGACCAGTCATTCGAAATGACTTCTCCATGCATTTTATGCATTGGTAAAAGCACTATGATGAAAAGTGTGATATGTTTTCAGGTATCTCCTATACTAATAGAGCCACATGCTCACCGGTTTGCCACATGATGTAGGCCTATGGACTGAACAAGAAACCACCAAAAATTTTAACCAGTCATCGTTCTCACAACACTGAGGACCAGTCATTCGAAATGACTTCTCCATGCATTTTATGCATTGGTAAAAGCACTATGATGAAAAGTGTGATATGTTTTCAGGTATCTCCTATACTAATAGAGCCACATGCTCACCGGTTTGCCACATGATGTAGGCCTATGGACTGAACAAGAAACCACCAAAAATTTTAACCAGTCATCGTTCTCACAACACTGAGGACCAGTCATTCGAAATGACTTCTCCATGCATTTTTATGCATTGGTAAAAGCACTATGATGAAAAGTGTGATATGTTTTCAGGTATCTCCTATACTAATAGAGCCACATGCTCACCGCGGTTTGCCACATGATGTAGGCCTATGGACTGAACAAGAAACCACCAAAAATTTTAACCAGTCATCGTTCTCACAACACTGAGGACCAGTCATTCGAAATGACTTCTCCATGCATTTTATGCATTGGTAAAAGCACTATGATGAAAAGTGTGATATGTTTTCAGGTATCTCCTATACTAATAGAGCCACATGCTCACCGGTTTGCCACATGATGTAGGCCTATGGACTGAACAAGAAACCACCAAAAATTTTAACCAGTCATCGTTCTCACAACACTGAGGACCAGTCATTCGAAATGACTTCTCCATGCATTTTATGCATTGGTAAAAGCACTATGATGAAAAGTGTGATATGTTTTCAGGTATCTCCTATACTAATAGAGCCACATGCTCACCGGTTTGCACATGATGTAGGCCTATGGACTGAACAAGAAACCACCAAAAATTTTAACCAGTCATCGTTCTCACAACACTGAGGACCAGTCATTCGAAATGACTTCTCCATGCATTTTATGCATTGGTAAAAGCACTATGATGAAAAGTGTGATATGTTTTCAGGTATCTCCTATACTAATAGAGCCACATGCTCACCGGTTTGCCACATGAATGTAGGCCTATGGACTGAACAAGAAACCACCAAAAAATTTTAACCAGTCATCGTTCTCACAACACTGAGGACCAGTCATTCGAAATGACTTCTCCATGCATTTTATGCATTGGTAAAAGCACTATGATGAAAAGTGTGATATGTTTTCAGGTATCTCCTATACTAATAGAGCCACATGCTCACGGTTGCCACATGATGTAGGCCTATGGACTGAACAAGAAACCACCAAAAATTTTAACCAGTCATCGTTCTCACAACACTGAGGACCAGTCATTCGAAATGACTTCTCATGCATTTTATGCATTGGTAAAAGCACTATGATGAAAAGTGTGATATGTTTTCAGGTATCTCCTATACTAATAGAGCCACATGCTCACCGGTTTGCCACATGATGTAGGCCTATGGACTGAACAAGAAACCACCAAAAATTTTAACCAGTCATCGTTCTCACAACACTGAGGACCAGTCATTCTGAAATGACTTCTCCATGCATTTTATGCATTGGTAAAAGCACTATGATGAAAAGTGTGATATGTTTTCAGGTATCTCCTATACTAATAGAGCCACATGCTCACCGGTTTGCCACATGATGTAGGCCTATGGACTGAACAAGAAAACCACCAAAAATTTTAACCAGTCATCGTTCTCACAACACTGAGGACCAGTCATTCGAAATGACTTCTCCATGCATTTTATGCATTGGTAAAAGCACTATGATGAAAAGTGTGATATGTTTTCAGGTATCTCCTATACTAATAGAGCCACATGCTCACCGGTTTGCCACATGATGTAGGCCTATGGACTGAACAAGAAACCACCAAAAATTTTAACCAGTCAATCGTTCTCACAACACTGAGGACCAGTCATTCGAAATGACTTCTCCATGCATTTTATGCATTGGTAAAAGCACTATGATGAAAAGTGTGATAAGTTTTCAGGTATCTCCTATACTAATAGAGCCACATGCTCACCGGTTTGCCACATGATGTAGGCCTATGGACTGAACAAGAAACCAGCCAAAAATTTTTAACCAGTCATCGTTCTCACAACACTGAGGACCAGTCATTCGAAATGACTTCTCCATGCATTTTATGCATTGGTAAAAGCACTATGATGAAAAGTGTGATATGTTTTCAGGTATCTCCTATACTAATAGAGCCACATGCTCACCGGTTTGCCACATGATGTAGGCCTATGGACTGAACAAGAAACCACCAAAAATTTTAACCAGTCATCGTTCTCGACAACACTGAGGACCAGTCATTCGAAATGACTTCTCCATGCATTTTATGCATTGGTAAAAGCACTATGATGAAAAGTGTGATATGTTTTCAGGTATCTCCTATACTAATAGAGCCACATGCTCACCGGTTTGCCACATGATGTAGGCCTATGGACTGAACAAGAAACCACCAAAAATTTTAACCAGTCATCGTCTCTCACAACACTGAGGACCAGTCATTCGAAATGACTTCTCCATGCATTTTATGCATTGGTAAAAGCACTATGATGAAAAGTGTGATATGTTTTCAGGTATCTCCTATACTAATAGAGCCACATGCTCACCGGTTTGCCACATGATGTAGGCCTATGGACTGAACAAGAAACCACCAAAAATTTTAACCAGTCATCGTTCTCACAACACTGAGGACCAGTCATTCGAAATGACTTCTCCATGCATTTTATGCATTGGGTAAAAGCACTATGATGAAAAGGTGTGATATGTTTTCAGGTATCTCCTATACTAATAGAGCCACATGCTCACCGGTTTGCCACATGATGTAGGCCTATGGACTGAACAAGAAACCACCAAAAATTTTAACCAGTCATCGTTCTCACAACACTGAGGACCAGTCATTCGAAATGACTTCTCCATGCATTTTATGCATTGGTAAAAAGCACTATGATGAAAAGTGTGATATGTTTTCAGGTATCTCCTATACTAATAGAGCCACATGCACCCGGTTTTGCCACATGATGTAGGCCTATGGACTGAACAAGAAACCACCAAAAATTTTAACCAGTCATCGTTCTCACAACACTGAGGACCAGTCATTCGAAATGACTTCTCCATGCATTTTATGCATTGGTAAAAGCACTATGATGAAAAGTGTGATATGTTTTCAGGTATCTCCTATACTAATAGAGCCACATGCTCACCGCGTTTGCCACATGATGTAGGCCTATGGACTGAACAAGAAACCACCAAAAATTTTAACCAGTCATCGTTCTCACAACACTGAGGACCAGTCATTCGAAATGACTTCTCCATGCATTTTATGCATTGGTAAAAGCACTATGATGAAAAGTGTGATATGTTTTCAGGTATCTCCTATACTAATAGAGCCACATGCTCACCGGTTTGCCACATGATGTAGGCCTATGGACTGAACAAGAAACCACCAAAAATTTTAACCAGTCATCGTTCTCACAACACTGAGGACCAGTCATTCGAAATGACTTCTCCATGCATTTTATGCATTGGTAAAAGCACTATGATGAAAAGTGTGATATGTTTTCAGGTATCTCCTATACTAATAGAGCCACATGCTCACCGGTTTGCCACATGATGTAGGCCTATGGACTGAACAAGAAACCACCAAAAATTTTAACCAGTCATCGTTCTCACAACACTGAGGACCAGTCATTCGAAATGACTTCTCCATGCATTTTATGCATTGGTAAAAGCACTATGATGAAAAGTGTGATATGTTTTCAGGTATCTCCTATACTAATAGAGCCACATGCTCACCGGTTTGCCACATGATGTAGGCCTATGGACTGAACAAGAAACCACCAAAAATTTTAACCAGTCATCGTTCTCACAACACTGAGGACCAGTCATTCGAAATGACTTCTCCATGCATTTTATGCATTGGTAAAAGCACTATGATGAAAAGTGTGATATGTTTTCAGGTATCTCCTATACTAATAGAGCCACATGCTCACCGGTTTGCCACATGATGTAGGCCTATGGACTGAACAAGAAACCACCAAAAATTTTAACCAGTCATCGTTCTCACAACACTGAGGACCAGTCATTCGAAATGACTTCTCCATGCATTTTATGCATTGGTAAAAGCACTATGATGAAAAGTGTGATATGTTTTCAGGTATCTCCTATACTAATAGAGCCACATGCTCACCGGTTTGCCACATGATGTAGGCCTATGGACTGAACAAGAAACCACCAAAAATTTTAACCAGTCATCGTTCTCACAACACTGAGGACCAGTCATTCGAAATGACTTCTCCATGCATTTTATGCATTGGTAAAAGCACTATGATGAAAAGTGTGATATGTTTTCAGGTATCTCCTATACTAATAGAGCCACATGCTCACCGGTTTGCCACATGATGTAGGCCTATGGACTGAACAAGAAACCACCAAAAATTTTAACCAGTCATCGTTCTCACAACACTGAGGACCAGTCATTCGAAATGACTTCTCCATGCATTTTATGCATTGGTAAAAGCACTATGATGAAAAGTGTGATATGTTTTCAGGTATCTCCTATACTAATAGAGCCACATGCTCACACGCGTTTGCCACATGATGTAGGCCTATGGACTGAACAAGAAACCACCAAAAATTTTAACCAGTCATCGTTCTCACAACACTGAGGACCAGTCATTCGAAATGACTTCTCCATGCATTTTATGCATTGGTAAAAGCACTATGATGAAAAGTGTGATATGTTTTCAGGTATCTCCTATACTAATAGAGCCACATGCTCACCGGTTTGCCACATGATGTAGGCCTATGGACACTGAACAAGAAACCACCAAAAATTTTAACCCAGTCATCGTTCTCACAACACTGAGGACCAGTCATTTGAAATGACTTCTCCATGCATTTTATGCATTGGTGAAAAAGCACTATGATGAAAAGTGTGATATGTTTTCAGGTATCTCCTATACTAATTAGAGCCACATGCTCACCGGTTTGCCACATGATGTAGGCCTATGGACTGAACAAGAAACCACCAAAATTTTTAACCAGTCATCGCTCTCGACAACACTGAGGACCAGTCTCATTCGAAATGACTTCTCCATGCATTTTTATGCATTGTAAAATCACTATGATGAAAAGTGTGATATGTTTTCAGGTATCTCCTATACTAATAGAGCCACATGCTCACCGGTTTGACATGATGTAGGCCTATGGACTGAACAAGAAACCACCAAAAATTTTAACCAGTCATCGTTCTCACAACACTGAGGACCAGTCATTCGAAATGACTTCTCCATGCATTTTATGCATTGGTAAAAGCACTATGATGAAAAGTGTGATATGTTTTCAGGTATCTCCTATACTAATAGAGCCACATGCTCACCGGTTTGCCACATGATGTAGGCCTATGGACTGAACAAGAAACCACCAAAAATTTTAACCAGTCATCGTTCTCACAACACTGAGGACCAGTCATTCGAAATGACTTCTCCATGCATTTTATGCATTGGTAAAAGCACTATGATGAAAAGTGTGATATGTTTTCAGGTATCTCCTATACTAATAGAGCCACATGCTCACCGGTTTGCCACATGATGTAGGCCTATGGACTGAACAAGAAACCACCAAAAATTTTAACCAGTCATCGTTCTCACAACACTGAGGACCAGTCATTCGAAATGACTTCTCCATGCATTTTATGCATTGGTAAAAGCACTATGATGAAAAGTGTGATATGTTTTCAGGTATCTCCTATACTAATAGAGCCACATGCTCACCGGTTTGCCACATGATGTAGGCCTATGGACTGAACAAGAAACCACCAAAAATTTTAACCAGTCATCGTTCTCACAACACTGAGGACCAGTCATTCGAAATGACTTCTCCATGCATTTTATGCATTGGTAAAAGCACTATGATGAAAAGTGTGATATGTTTTCAGGTATCTCCTATACTAATAGAGCCACATGCTCACCGGTTTGCCACATGATGTAGGCCTATGGACTGAACAAGAAACCACCAAAAATTTTAACCAGTCATCGTTCTCACAACACTGAGGACCAGTCATTCGAAATGACTTCTCCATGCATTTTATGCATTGGTAAAAGCACTATGATGAAAAGTGTGATATGTTTTCAGGTATCTCCTATACTAATAGAGCCACATGCTCACCGGTTTGCCACATGATGTAGGCCTATGGACTGAACAAGAAACCACCAAAAATTTTAACCAGTCATCGTTCTCACAACACTGAGGACCAGTCATTCGAAATGACTTCTCCATGCATTTTATGCATTGGTAAAAGCACTATGATGAAAAGTGTGATATGTTTTCAGGTATCTCCTATACTAATAGAGCCACATGCTCACCGGTTTGCCACATGATGTAGGCCTATGGACTGAACAAGAAACCACCAAAAATTTTAACCAGTCATCGTTCTCACAACACTGAGGACCAGTCATTCGAAATGACTTCTCCATGCATTTTATGCATTGGTAAAAGCACTATGATGAAAAGTGTGATATGTTTTCAGGTATCTCCTATACTAATAGAGCCACATGCTCACCGGTTTGCCACATGATGTAGGCCTATGGACTGAACAAGAAACCACCAAAAATTTTAACCAGTCATCGTTCTCACAACACTGAGGACCAGTCATTCTAAATGACTTCTCCATGCATTTTATGCTTTGGTAAAAGCACTATGATGAAAAGTGTGATATGTTTTCAGGTATCTCCTATACTAATAGAGCCACATGCTCACCGGTTTGCCACATGATGTAGGCCTATGGACTGAACAAGAAACCACCAAAAATTTTAACCAGTCATCGTTCTCACAACACTGAGGACCAGTCATTCGAAATGACTTCTCCATGCATTTTATGCATTGGTAAAAGCACTATGATGAAAAGTGTGATATGTTTTCAGGTATCTCCTATACTAATAGCGCCACATGCTCACGCGGTTTGCCACATGATGTAGGCCTATGGACTGAACAAGAAATCACCAAAAATTTTTAACCAGTCATCGTTCTCACAACACTGAGGACCAGTCATTCGAAATGACTTCTCCATGCATTTTATGCATTGGTAAAAGCACTATGATGAAAAGTGTGATATGTTTTCAGGTATCTCCTATACTAATAGAGCCACATGCTCACCGGTTTGCCACATGGTGTAGGCCTATGGACTGAACAAGAAACCACCAAAAATTTTAACCAGTCATCGTTCTCACAACACTGAGGACCAGTCATTCGAAATGACTTCTCCATGCATTTTATGCATTGGTAAAAGCACTATGATGAAAAGTGTGATATGTTTTCAGGTATCTCCTATACTAATAGAGCCACATGCTCACCGGTTTGCCACATGATGTAGGCCTATGGACTGAACAAGAAACCACCAAAAATTTTAACCAGTCATCGTTCTCGACAACACTGAGGACCAGTCATTCGAAATGACTTCTCCATGCATTTTATGCATTGGTTAAAAGCACTATGATGAAAAGTGTGATATGTTTTCAGGTATCTCCTATACTAATAGAGCCACATGCTCACCGGTTTGCCACATGATGTGGGCCTATGGACTGAACAAGAAACCACCAAAAATTTTTAACCAGTCATCGTTCTCACAACACTGAGGACCAGTCATTCGAAATGACTTCTCCATGCATTTTATGCATTGGTAAAAGCACTATGATGAAAAGTGTGATATGTTTTCAGGTATCTCCTATACTAATAGAGCCACATGCTCACCGGTTTGCCACATGATGTAGGCCTATGGACTGAACAAGAAACCACCAAAAATTTTAACCAGTCATCGTTCTCGACAACACTGAGGACCAGTCATTCGAAATGACTTCTCCATGCATTTTATGCATTGGTAAAACCACTATGATGAAAAGTGTGATATGTTTTCAGGTATCTCCTATACTAATAGAGCCACATGCTCACCGGTTTGCCACATGATGTAGGCCTATGGACTGAACAAGAAACCACCAAAAATTTTAACCAGTCATCGTTCTCGACAACACTGAGGACCAGTCATTCGAAATGACTTCTCGCATGCATTTTATGCATTAGGTAAAAGCACTATGATGAAAAGTGTGATATGTTTTCAGGTATCTCCTATACTAATAGAGCCACATGCTCACCGGTTTGCCACATGATGTAGGCCTATGGACTGAACAAGAAACCACCAAAAATTTTAACCAGTCATCCTTCTCACAACACTGAGGACCAGTCATTCGAAATGACTTCTCCATGCATTTTATGCATTGGTAAAAGCACTATGATGAAAAGTGTGATATGTTTTCAGGTATCTCCTATACTAATAGAGCCACATGCTCACCGGTTTGCCACATGATGTAGGCCTATGGACTGAACAAGAAACCACCAAAAATTTTAACCAGTCATCGTTCTCACAACACTGAGGACCAGTCATTCGAAATGACTTCTCCATGCATTTTATGCATTGGTAAAAGCACTATGATGAAAAGTGTGATATGTTTTCAGGTATCTCCTATACTAATAGAGCCACATGCTCACCGGTTTGCCACATGATGTAGGCCTATGGACTGAACAAGAAACCACCAAAAATTTTAACCAGTCATCGCTCTCACAACACTGAGGACCAGTCATTCGAAATGACTTCTCCATGCATTTTATGCATTGCTAAAAGCACTATGATGAAAAGTGTGATATGTTTTAAGGTATCTCCTATACTAATAGAGCCACATGCTCACGCGTTTGCCACATGATGTAGGCCTATGGACTGAACAAGAAACCACCAAAAATTTTAACCAGTCATCGTTCTCACAACACTGAGGACCAGTCATTCGAAATGACTTCTCCATGCATTTTATGCATTGGTAAAAAGCACTATGATGAAAAGTGTGATATGTTTTCAGGTATCTCCTATACTAATAGAGCCACATGCTCACGCGGTTTGCCACATGATGTAGGCCTATGGACTGAACAAGAAACCACCCAAAAATTTTCACCAGTCATCGTTCTCACAACACTGAGGACCAGTCATTCGAAATGACTTCTCCATGCATTTTATGCATTGGTAAAAGCACTATGATGAAAAGTGTGATATGTTTTCAGGTATCTCCTATACTAATAGAGCCACATGCTCACCGGTTTTGCCACATGATGTAGGCCTATGGACTGAACAAGAAACCACCAAAAATTTTAACCAGTCATCGTTCTCACAACACTGAGGACCAGCCATTCGAAATGACTTCTCCATGCATTTTATGCATTGGTAAAAGCACTATGATGAAAAGTGTGATATGTTTTCAGGTATCTCCTATACTAATAGAGCCACATGCTCACCGGTTTGCCACATGATGTAGGCCTATGGACTGAACAAGAAACCACCAAAAATTTTAACCAGTCATCGTTCTCACAACACTGAGGACCAGTCATTCGAAATGACTTCTCCATGCATTTTATGCATTGGTAAAAGCACTATGATGAAAAGTGTGATATGTTTTCAGGTATCTCCTATACTATAGAGCCACATGCTCACCGGTTTGCCACATGATGTAGGCCTATGGACTGAACAAGAAACCACCAAAAATTTTAACCAGTCATCGTTCTCACAACACTGAGGGACCAGTCATTCGAAATGACTTCTCCATGCATTTTATGCATTGGTAAAAGCACTATGATGAAAAGTGTGATATGTTTTCAGGTATCTCCTATATTATTAGAGCCACATGCTCACCGGTTTGCCACATGATGTAGGGCCTGTGGACTGAACAAGAAACCACCAAAAATTTTAACCAGTCATCGTTCTCACAACACTGAGGACCAGTCATTCGAAATGACTTCTCCATGCATTTTATGCATTGGTAAAAGCACTATGATGAAAAGTGTGATATGTTTTCAGGTATCTCCTATACTAATAGAGCCACATGCTCACCGGTTTGCCACATGATGTGGGCCTATGGACTGAACAAGAAACCACCAAAAATTTTAACCAGTCATCGTTCTCACAACACTGAGGACCAGTCATTCGAAATGACTTCTCCATGCATTTTATGCATTGGTAAAAGCACTATGATGAAAAGTGTGATATGTTTTCAGGTATCTCCTATACTAATAGAGCCACATGCTCACCGGTTTGCCACATGATGTAGGCCTATGGACTGAACAAGAAACCACCAAAAATTTTAACCAGTCATCGTTCTCACAACACTGAGGACCAGTCATTCGAAATGACTTCTCCATGCATTTTATGCATTGGTAAAAGCACTATGATGAAAAGTGTGATATGTTTTCAGGTATCTCCTATACTAATAGAGCCACATGCTCACCGGTTTGCCACATGATGTAGGCCTATGGACTGAACAAGAAACCACCAAAAATTTTAACCAGTCATCGTTCTCACAACACTGAGGACCAGTCATTCGAAATGACTTCTCCATGCATTTTATGCATTAGTAAAAGCACTATGATGAAAAGTGTGATATGTTTTCAGGTATCTCCTATACTAATAGAGCCACATGCTCACCGGTTTGCCACATGATGTAGGCCTATGGACTGAACAAGAAACCACCAAAAATTTTAACCAGTCATCGTTCTCACAACACTGAGGACCAGTCATTCGAAATGACTTCTCCATGCATTTTATGCATTAGTAAAAGCACTATGATGAAAAGTGTGATATGTTTTCAGGTATCTCCTATACTAATAGAGCCACATGCTCACCGGTTTGCCACATGATGTAGGCCTATGGACTAAACAAGAAACCACCAAAAATTTTAACCAGTCATCCTTCTCACAACACTGAGGACCAGTCATTCGAAATGACTTCTCCATGCATTTTATGCATTGGTAAAAGCACTATGATGAAAAGTGTGATATGTTTTCAGGTATCTCCTATACTAATAGAGCCACATGCTCACCGGTTTGCCACATGATGTAGGCCTATGGACTGAACAAGAAACCACCAAAAATTTTAACCAGTCATCGTTCTCACAACACTGAGGACCAGTCATTCGAAATGACTTCTCCATGCATTTTATGCATTGGTAAAAGCACTATGATGAAAAGTGTGATATGTTTTCAGGTATCTCATATACTAATAGAGCCACATGCTCACCGGTTTGCCACATGATGTAGGCCTATGGACTGAACAAGAAACCACCAAAAATTTTAACCAGTCATCGCTCTCACAACACTGGAGGACCAGTCATTCGAAATGACTTCTCCATGCATTTTATGCATTGCTAAAAGCACTATGATGAAAAGTGTGATATGTTTTCAGGTATCTCTCTATACTAATAGAGCCACATGCTCACCGGTTTGCCACATGATGTAGGCCTATGGACTGAACAAGAAACCACCAAAAAATTTAACCAGTCATCGTTCTCACAACACTGAGGACCAGTCATTCGAAATGACTTCTCCATGCATTTTATGCAATGGTAAAAGCACTATGATGAAAAGTGTGATATGTTTTCAGGTATCTCCTATACTAATAGAGCCACATGCTCACCGGTTTGCCACATGATGTAGGCCTATGGACTGAACAAGAAACCACCAAAAATTTTAAACCAGTCATCGTTCTCACAACACTGAGGACCAGTCATTCGAAATGACTTCTCCATGCATTTTATGCATTGGTAAAAGCACTATGATGAAAAGTGTGATATGTTTTCAGGTATCTCCTATACTAATAGAGCCACATGCTCACCGGTTTGCCACATGATGTAGGCCTATGGACTGAACAAGAAACCACCAAAAATTTTAACCAGTCATCGTTCTCACAACACTGAGGACCAGCCATTCGAAATGACTTCTCCATGCATTTTATGCATTGGTAAAAGCACTATGATGAAAAGTGTGATATGTTTTCAGGTATCTCCTATACTAATAGAGCCACATGCTCACCGGTTTGCCACATGATGTAGGCCTATGGACTGAACAAGAAACCACCAAAAATTTAAACCAGTCATCGTTCTCACAACACTGAGGACCAGTCATTCGAAATGACTTCTCCATGCATTTTTATGCATTGGTAAAAGCACTATGATGAAAAGTGTGATATGTTTTCAGGTATCTCCTATACTAATAGAGCCACATTGCTCACCGGTTTGCCACATGATGTAGGCCTATGGACTGAACAAGAAACCACCAAAAATTTTAACCAGTCATCGTTCTCCACAACACTGAGGACCAGTCATTCGAAATGACTTCTCCATGCATTTTATGCATTGGTAAAAGCACTATGATGAAAAGTGTGATATGTTTTCAGGTATCTCCTATATTATTAGAGCCACATGCTCACCGGTTTGCCCACATGATGTAGGCCTGTGGACTGAACAAGAAACCACCAAAAATTTTAACCAGTCATCGTTCTCTACAACACTGAGGACCAGTCATTCGAAATGACTTCTCCATGCATTTTATGCATTGGTAAAAGCACTATGATGAAAAGTGTGATATGTTTTCAGGTATCTCCTATACTAATAGAGCCACATGCTCACCGGTTTGTCCACATGATGTAGGCCTATGGACTGAACAAGAAACCACCAAAAATTTTAACCAGTCATCGTTCTCACAACACTGAGGACCAGTCATTCGAAATGACTTCTCCATGCATTTTATGCATTGGTAAAAGCACTATGATGAAAAGTGTGATATGTTTTCAGGTATCTCCTATACTAATAGAGCCACATGCTCACCGGTTTGCCACATGATGTAGGCCTATGGACTGAACAAGAAACCACCAAAAATTTTAACCAGTCATCGTTCTCACAACACTGAGGACCAGTCATTCGAAATGACTTCTCCATGCATTTTATGCATTGGTAAAAGCACTATGATGAAAAGTGTGATATGTTTTCAGGTATCTCCTATACTAATAGAGCCACATGCTCACCGGTTTGCCACATGATGTAGGCCTATGGACTGAACAAGAAACCACCAAAAATTTTAACCAGTCATTGTTCTCGACAACACTGAGGACCAGTCATTCGAAATGACTTCTCCATGCATTTTATGCATTGGTAAAAGCACTATGATGAAAAGTGTGATATGTTTTCAGGTATCTCCTATACTAATAGAGCCACATGCTCACCGGTTTGCCACATGATGTAGGCCTATGGACTGAACAAGAAACCACCAAAAATTTTAACCAGTCATCGTTCTCACAACACTGAGGACCAGTCATTCGAAATGACTTCTCCATGCATTTTATGCATTGGTAAAAGCACTATGATGAAAAGTGTGATATGTTTTCAGGTATCTCCTATACTAATAGAGCCACATGCTCACCGGTTTGCCACATGATGTAGGCCTATGGACTGAACAAGAAACCACCAAAAATTTTAACCAGTCATCGTTCTCACAACACTGAGGACCAGTCATTCGAAATGACTTCTCCATGCATTTTATGCATTGGTAAAAGCACTATGATGAAAAGTGTGATATGTTTTCAGGTATCTCCTATACTAATAGAGCCACATGCTCACCTTTGCCACATGATGTAGGCCTATGGACTGAACAAGAAACCACCAAAAATTTTAACCAGTCATCGTTCTCACAACACTGAGGACCAGTCATTCGAAATGACTTCTCCATGCATTTTATGCATTGGTAAAAGCACTATGATGAAAAGTGTGATATGTTTTCAGGTATCTCCTATACTAATAGAGCCACATGCTCACCGGTTTGCCACATGATGTAGGCCTATGGACTGAACAAGAAACCACCAAAAATTTTAACCAGTCATCGTTCTCACAACACTGAGGACCAGTCATTCGAAATGACTTCTCCATGCATTTTATGCATTGGTAAAAGCACTATGATGAAAAGTGTGATATGTTTTCAGGTATCTCCTATACTAATAGAGCCACATGCTCACCGGTTTGCCACATGATGTAGGCCTATGGACTGAACAAGAAACCACCAAAAATTTTAACCAGTCATCGTTCTCACAACACTGAGGACCAGTCATTCGAAATGACTTCTCCATGCATTTTATGCATTGGTAAAAGCACTATGATGAAAAGTGTGATATGTTTTCAGGTATCTCCTATACTAATAGAGCCACATGCTCACCGGTTTGCCACATGATGTAGGCCTATGGACTGAACAAGAAACCACCAAAAATTTTAACCAGTCATCGTTCTCACAACACTGAGGACCAGTCATTCGAAATGACTTCTCCATGCATTTTATGCATTGGTAAAAGCACTATGATGAAAAGTGTGATATGTTTTCAGGTATCTCCTATACTAATAGAGCCACATGCTCACCGGTTTGCCACATGATGTAGGCCTATGGACTGAACAAGAAACCACCAAAAATTTTAACCAGTCATCGTTCTCACAACACTGAGGACCAGTCATTCGAAATGACTTCTCCATGCATTTTATGCATTGGTAAAAGCACTATGATGAAAAGTGTGATATGTTTTCAGGTATCTCCTATACTAATAGAGCCACATGCTCACCGGTTTGCCACATGATGTAGGCCTATGGACTGAACAAGAAACCACCAAAAATTTTAACCAGTCATCGTTCTCACAACACTGAGGACCAGTCATTCGAAATGACTTCTCCATGCATTTTATGCATTGGTAAAAGCACTATGATGAAAAGTGTGATATGTTTTCAGGTATCTCCTATACTAATAGAGCCACATGCTCACCGGTTTGCCACATGATGTAGGCCTATGGACTGAACAAGAAACCACCAAAAATTTTAACCAGTCATCGTTCTCACAACACTGAGGACCAGTCATTCGAAATGACTT
The DNA here is from genome assembly GCF_032444005.1 of Ranitomeya imitator. NCBI lineage: Eukaryota > Metazoa > Chordata > Amphibia > Anura > Dendrobatidae > Ranitomeya > Ranitomeya imitator. Next base: position 39,403 of record NW_027193962.1, on the reverse strand, counting down.
CTCCATGCATTTTATGCATTGGTAAAAGCACTATGATGAAAAGTGTGATATGTTTTCAGGTATCTCCTATACTAATAGAGCCACATGCTCACCGGTTTGCCACATGATGTAGGCCTATGGACTGAACAAGAAACCACCAAAAATTTTAACCAGTCATCGTTCTCACAACACTGAGGACCAGTCATTCGAAATGACTTCTCCATGCATTTTATGCATTGGTAAAAGCACTATGATGAAAAGTGTGATATGTTTTCAGGTATCTCCTATACTAATAGAGCCACATGCTCACCGGTTTGCCACATGATGTAGGCCTATGGACTGAACAAGAAACCACCAAAAATTTTAACCAGTCATCGTTCTCACAACACTGAGGACCAGTCATTCGAAATGACTTCTCCATGCATTTTATGCATTGGTAAAAGCACTATGATGAAAAGTGTGATATGTTTTCAGGTATCTCCTATACTAATAGAGCCACATGCTCACCGGTTTGCCACATGATGTAGGCCTATGGACTGAACAAGAAACCACCAAAAATTTTAACCAGTCATCGTTCTCACAACACTGAGGACCAGTCATTCGAAATGACTTCTCCATGCATTTTATGCATTGGTAAAAGCACTATGATGAAAAGTGTGATATGTTTTCAGGTATCTCCTATACTAATAGAGCCACATGCTCACCGGTTTGCCACATGATGTAGGCCTATGGACTGAACAAGAAACCACCAAAAATTTTAACCAGTCATCGTTCTCACAACACTGAGGACCAGTCATTCGAAATGACTTCTCCATGCATTTTATGCATTGGTAAAAGCACTATGATGAAAAGTGTGATATGTTTTCAGGTATCTCCTATACTAATAGAGCCACATGCTCACCGGTTTGCCACATGATGTAGGCCTATGGACTGAACAAGAAACCACCAAAAATTTTAACCAGTCATCGTTCTCACAACACTGAGGACCAGTCATTCGAAATGACTTCTCCATGCATTTTATGCATTGGTAAAAGCACTATGATGAAAAGTGTGATATGTTTTCAGGTATCTCCTATACTAATAGAGCCACATGCTCACCGGTTTGCCACATGATGTAGGCCTATGGACTGAACAAGAAACCACCAAAAATTTTAACCAGTCATCGTTCTCACAACACTGAGGACCAGTCATTCGAAATGACTTCTCCATGCATTTTATGCATTGGTAAAAGCACTATGATGAAAAGTGTGATATGTTTTCAGGTATCTCCTATACTAATAGAGCCACATGCTCACCGGTTTGCCACATGATGTAGGCCTATGGACTGAACAAGAAACCACCAAAAATTTTAACCAGTCATCGTTCTCACAACACTGAGGACCAGTCATTCGAAATGACTTCTCCATGCATTTTATGCATTGGTAAAAGCACTATGATGAAAAGTGTGATATGTTTTCAGGTATCTCCTATACTAATAGAGCCACATGCTCACCGGTTTGCCACATGATGTAGGCCTATGGACTGAACAAGAAACCACCAAAAATTTTAACCAGTCATCGTTCTCACAACACTGAGGACCAGTCATTCGAAATGACTTCTCCATGCATTTTATGCATTGGTAAAAGCACTATGATGAAAAGTGTGATATGTTTTCAGGTATCTCCTATACTAATAGAGCCACATGCTCACCGGTTTGCCACATGATGTAGGCCTATGGACTGAACAAGAAACCACCAAAAATTTTAACCAGTCATCGTTCTCACAACACTGAGGACCAGTCATTCGAAATGACTTCTCCATGCATTTTATGCATTGGTAAAAGCACTATGATGAAAAGTGTGATATGTTTTCAGGTATCTCCTATACTAATAGAGCCACATGCTCACCGGTTTGCCACATGATGTAGGCCTATGGACTGAACAAGAAACCACCAAAAATTTTAACCAGTCATCGTTCTCACAACACTGAGGACCAGTCATTCGAAATGACTTCTCCATGCATTTTATGCATTGGTAAAAGCACTATGATGAAAAGTGTGATATGTTTTCAGGTATCTCCTATACTAATAGAGCCACATGCTCACCGGTTTGCCACATGATGTAGGCCTATGGACTGAACAAGAAACCACCAAAAATTTTAACCAGTCATCGTTCTCACAACACTGAGGACCAGTCATTCGAAATGACTTCTCCATGCATTTTATGCATTGGTAAAAGCACTATGATGAAAAGTGTGATATGTTTTCAGGTATCTCCTATACTAATAGAGCCACATGCTCACCGGTTTGCCACATGATGTAGGCCTATGGACTGAACAAGAAACCACCAAAAATTTTAACCAGTCATCGTTCTCACAACACTGAGGACCAGTCATTCGAAATGACTTCTCCATGCATTTTATGCATTGGTAAAAGCACTATGATGAAAAGTGTGATATGTTTTCAGGTATCTCCTATACTAATAGAGCCACATGCTCACCGGTTTGCCACATGATGTAGGCCTATGGACTGAACAAGAAACCACCAAAAATTTTAACCAGTCATCGTTCTCACAACACTGAGGACCAGTCATTCGAAATGACTTCTCCATGCATTTTATGCATTGGTAAAAGCACTATGATGAAAAGTGTGATATGTTTTCAGGTATCTCCTATACTAATAGAGCCACATGCTCACCGGTTTGCCACATGATGTAGGCCTATGGACTGAACAAGAAACCACCAAAAATTTTAACCAGTCATCGTTCTCACAACACTGAGGACCAGTCATTCGAAATGACTTCTCCATGCATTTTATGCATTGGTAAAAGCACTATGATGAAAAGTGTGATATGTTTTCAGGTATCTCCTATACTAATAGAGCCACATGCTCACCGGTTTGCCACATGATGTAGGCCTATGGACTGAACAAGAAACCACCAAAAATTTTAACCAGTCATCGTTCTCACAACACTGAGGACCAGTCATTCGAAATGACTTCTCCATGCATTTTATGCATTGGTAAAAGCACTATGATGAAAAGTGTGATATGTTTTCAGGTATCTCCTATACTAATAGAGCCACATGCTCACCGGTTTGCCACATGATGTAGGCCTATGGACTGAACAAGAAACCACCAAAAATTTTAACCAGTCATCGTTCTCACAACACTGAGGACCAGTCATTCGAAATGACTTCTCCATGCATTTTATGCATTGGTAAAAGCACTATGATGAAAAGTGTGATATGTTTTCAGGTATCTCCTATACTAATAGAGCCACATGCTCACCGGTTTGCCACATGATGTAGGCCTATGGACTGAACAAGAAACCACCAAAAATTTTAACCAGTCATCGTTCTCACAACACTGAGGACCAGTCATTCGAAATGACTTCTCCATGCATTTTATGCATTGGTAAAAGCACTATGATGAAAAGTGTGATATGTTTTCAGGTATCTCCTATACTAATAGAGCCACATGCTCACCGGTTTGCCACATGATGTAGGCCTATGGACTGAACAAGAAACCACCAAAAATTTTAACCAGTCATCGTTCTCACAACACTGAGGACCAGTCATTCGAAATGACTTCTCCATGCATTTTATGCATTGGTAAAAGCACTATGATGAAAAGTGTGATATGTTTTCAGGTATCTCCTATACTAATAGAGCCACATGCTCACCGGTTTGCCACATGATGTAGGCCTATGGACTGAACAAGAAACCACCAAAAATTTTAACCAGTCATCGTTCTCACAACACTGAGGACCAGTCATTCGAAATGACTTCTCCATGCATTTTATGCATTGGTAAAAGCACTATGATGAAAAGTGTGATATGTTTTCAGGTATCTCCTATACTAATAGAGCCACATGCTCACCGGTTTGCCACATGATGTAGGCCTATGGACTGAACAAGAAACCACCAAAAATTTTAACCAGTCATCGTTCTCACAACACTGAGGACCAGTCATTCGAAATGACTTCTCCATGCATTTTATGCATTGGTAAAAGCACTATGATGAAAAGTGTGATATGTTTTCAGGTATCTCCTATACTAATAGAGCCACATGCTCACCGGTTTGCCACATGATGTAGGCCTATGGACTGAACAAGAAACCACCAAAAATTTTAACCAGTCATCGTTCTCACAACACTGAGGACCAGTCATTCGAAATGACTTCTCCATGCATTTTATGCATTGGTAAAAGCACTATGATGAAAAGTGTGATATGTTTTCAGGTATCTCCTATACTAATAGAGCCACATGCTCACCGGTTTGCCACATGATGTAGGCCTATGGACTGAACAAGAAACCACCAAAAATTTTAACCAGTCATCGTTCTCACAACACTGAGGACCAGTCATTCGAAATGACTTCTCCATGCATTTTATGCATTGGTAAAAGCACTATGATGAAAAGTGTGATATGTTTTCAGGTATCTCCTATACTAATAGAGCCACATGCTCACCGGTTTGCCACATGATGTAGGCCTATGGACTGAACAAGAAACCACCAAAAATTTTAACCAGTCATCGTTCTCACAACACTGAGGACCAGTCATTCGAAATGACTTCTCCATGCATTTTATGCATTGGTAAAAGCACTATGATGAAAAGTGTGATATGTTTTCAGGTATCTCCTATACTAATAGAGCCACATGCTCACCGGTTTGCCACATGATGTAGGCCTATGGACTGAACAAGAAACCACCAAAAATTTTAACCAGTCATCGTTCTCACAACACTGAGGACCAGTCATTCGAAATGACTTCTCCATGCATTTTATGCATTGGTAAAAGCACTATGATGAAAAGTGTGATATGTTTTCAGGTATCTCCTATACTAATAGAGCCACATGCTCACCGGTTTGCCACATGATGTAGGCCTATGGACTGAACAAGAAACCACCAAAAATTTTAACCAGTCATCGTTCTCACAACACTGAGGACCAGTCATTCGAAATGACTTCTCCATGCATTTTATGCATTGGTAAAAGCACTATGATGAAAAGTGTGATATGTTTTCAGGTATCTCCTATACTAATAGAGCCACATGCTCACCGGTTTGCCACATGATGTAGGCCTATGGACTGAACAAGAAACCACCAAAAATTTTAACCAGTCATCGTTCTCACAACACTGAGGACCAGTCATTCGAAATGACTTCTCCATGCATTTTATGCATTGGTAAAAGCACTATGATGAAAAGTGTGATATGTTTTCAGGTATCTCCTATACTAATAGAGCCACATGCTCACCGGTTTGCCACATGATGTAGGCCTATGGACTGAACAAGAAACCACCAAAAATTTTAACCAGTCATCGTTCTCACAACACTGAGGACCAGTCATTCGAAATGACTTCTCCATGCATTTTATGCATTGGTAAAAGCACTATGATGAAAAGTGTGATATGTTTTCAGGTATCTCCTATACTAATAGAGCCACATGCTCACCGGTTTGCCACATGATGTAGGCCTATGGACTGAACAAGAAACCACCAAAAATTTTAACCAGTCATCGTTCTCACAACACTGAGGACCAGTCATTCGAAATGACTTCTCCATGCATTTTATGCATTGGTAAAAGCACTATGATGAAAAGTGTGATATGTTTTCAGGTATCTCCTATACTAATAGAGCCACATGCTCACCGGTTTGCCACATGATGTAGGCCTATGGACTGAACAAGAAACCACCAAAAATTTTAACCAGTCATCGTTCTCACAACACTGAGGACCAGTCATTCGAAATGACTTCTCCATGCATTTTATGCATTGGTAAAAGCACTATGATGAAAAGTGTGATATGTTTTCAGGTATCTCCTATACTAATAGAGCCACATGCTCACCGGTTTGCCACATGATGTAGGCCTATGGACTGAACAAGAAACCACCAAAAATTTTAACCAGTCATCGTTCTCACAACACTGAGGACCAGTCATTCGAAATGACTTCTCCATGCATTTTATGCATTGGTAAAAGCACTATGATGAAAAGTGTGATATGTTTTCAGGTATCTCCTATACTAATAGAGCCACATGCTCACCGGTTTGCCACATGATGTAGGCCTATGGACTGAACAAGAAACCACCAAAAATTTTAACCAGTCATCGTTCTCACAACACTGAGGACCAGTCATTCGAAATGACTTCTCCATGCATTTTATGCATTGGTAAAAGCACTATGATGAAAAGTGTGATATGTTTTCAGGTATCTCCTATACTAATAGAGCCACATGCTCACCGGTTTGCCACATGATGTAGGCCTATGGACTGAACAAGAAACCACCAAAAATTTTAACCAGTCATCGTTCTCACAACACTGAGGACCAGTCATTCGAAATGACTTCTCCATGCATTTTATGCATTGGTAAAAGCACTATGATGAAAAGTGTGATATGTTTTCAGGTATCTCCTATACTAATAGAGCCACATGCTCACCGGTTTGCCACATGATGTAGGCCTATGGACTGAACAAGAAACCACCAAAAATTTTAACCAGTCATCGTTCTCACAACACTGAGGACCAGTCATTCGAAATGACTTCTCCATGCATTTTATGCATTGGTAAAAGCACTATGATGAAAAGTGTGATATGTTTTCAGGTATCTCCTATACTAATAGAGCCACATGCTCACCGGTTTGCCACATGATGTAGGCCTATGGACTGAACAAGAAACCACCAAAAATTTTAACCAGTCATCGTTCTCACAACACTGAGGACCAGTCATTCGAAATGACTTCTCCATGCATTTTATGCATTGGTAAAAGCACTATGATGAAAAGTGTGATATGTTTTCAGGTATCTCCTATACTAATAGAGCCACATGCTCACCGGTTTGCCACATGATGTAGGCCTATGGACTGAACAAGAAACCACCAAAAATTTTAACCAGTCATCGTTCTCACAACACTGAGGACCAGTCATTCGAAATGACTTCTCCATGCATTTTATGCATTGGTAAAAGCACTATGATGAAAAGTGTGATATGTTTTCAGGTATCTCCTATACTAATAGAGCCACATGCTCACCGGTTTGCCACATGATGTAGGCCTATGGACTGAACAAGAAACCACCAAAAATTTTAACCAGTCATCGTTCTCACAACACTGAGGACCAGTCATTCGAAATGACTTCTCCATGCATTTTATGCATTGGTAAAAGCACTATGATGAAAAGTGTGATATGTTTTCAGGTATCTCCTATACTAATAGAGCCACATGCTCACCGGTTTGCCACATGATGTAGGCCTATGGACTGAACAAGAAACCACCAAAAATTTTAACCAGTCATCGTTCTCACAACACTGAGGACCAGTCATTCGAAATGACTTCTCCATGCATTTTATGCATTGGTAAAAGCACTATGATGAAAAGTGTGATATGTTTTCAGGTATCTCCTATACTAATAGAGCCACATGCTCACCGGTTTGCCACATGATGTAGGCCTATGGACTGAACAAGAAACCACCAAAAATTTTAACCAGTCATCGTTCTCACAACACTGAGGACCAGTCATTCGAAATGACTTCTCCATGCATTTTATGCATTGGTAAAAGCACTATGATGAAAAGTGTGATATGTTTTCAGGTATCTCCTATACTAATAGAGCCACATGCTCACCGGTTTGCCACATGATGTAGGCCTATGGACTGAACAAGAAACCACCAAAAATTTTAACCAGTCATCGTTCTCACAACACTGAGGACCAGTCATTCGAAATGACTTCTCCATGCATTTTATGCATTGGTAAAAGCACTATGATGAAAAGTGTGATATGTTTTCAGGTATCTCCTATACTAATAGAGCCACATGCTCACCGGTTTGCCACATGATGTAGGCCTATGGACTGAACAAGAAACCACCAAAAATTTTAACCAGTCATCGTTCTCACAACACTGAGGACCAGTCATTCGAAATGACTTCTCCATGCATTTTATGCATTGGTAAAAGCACTATGATGAAAAGTGTGATATGTTTTCAGGTATCTCCTATACTAATAGAGCCACATGCTCACCGGTTTGCCACATGATGTAGGCCTATGGACTGAACAAGAAACCACCAAAAATTTTAACCAGTCATCGTTCTCACAACACTGAGGACCAGTCATTCGAAATGACTTCTCCATGCATTTTATGCATTGGTAAAAGCACTATGATGAAAAGTGTGATATGTTTTCAGGTATCTCCTATACTAATAGAGCCACATGCTCACCGGTTTGCCACATGATGTAGGCCTATGGACTGAACAAGAAACCACCAAAAATTTTAACCAGTCATCGTTCTCACAACACTGAGGACCAGTCATTCGAAATGACTTCTCCATGCATTTTATGCATTGGTAAAAGCACTATGATGAAAAGTGTGATATGTTTTCAGGTATCTCCTATACTAATAGAGCCACATGCTCACCGGTTTGCCACATGATGTAGGCCTATGGACTGAACAAGAAACCACCAAAAATTTTAACCAGTCATCGTTCTCACAACACTGAGGACCAGTCATTCGAAATGACTTCTCCATGCATTTTATGCATTGGTAAAAGCACTATGATGAAAAGTGTGATATGTTTTCAGGTATCTCCTATACTAATAGAGCCACATGCTCACCGGTTTGCCACATGATGTAGGCCTATGGACTGAACAAGAAACCACCAAAAATTTTAACCAGTCATCGTTCTCACAACACTGAGGACCAGTCATTCGAAATGACTTCTCCATGCATTTTATGCATTGGTAAAAGCACTATGATGAAAAGTGTGATATGTTTTCAGGTATCTCCTATACTAATAGAGCCACATGCTCACCGGTTTGCCACATGATGTAGGCCTATGGACTGAACAAGAAACCACCAAAAATTTTAACCAGTCATCGTTCTCACAACACTGAGGACCAGTCATTCGAAATGACTTCTCCATGCATTTTATGCATTGGTAAAAGCACTATGATGAAAAGTGTGATATGTTTTCAGGTATCTCCTATACTAATAGAGCCACATGCTCACCGGTTTGCCACATGATGTAGGCCTATGGACTGAACAAGAAACCACCAAAAATTTTAACCAGTCATCGTTCTCACAACACTGAGGACCAGTCATTCGAAATGACTTCTCCATGCATTTTATGCATTGGTAAAAGCACTATGATGAAAAGTGTGATATGTTTTCAGGTATCTCCTATACTAATAGAGCCACATGCTCACCGGTTTGCCACATGATGTAGGCCTATGGACTGAACAAGAAACCACCAAAAATTTTAACCAGTCATCGTTCTCACAACACTGAGGACCAGTCATTCGAAATGACTTCTCCATGCATTTTATGCATTGGTAAAAGCACTATGATGAAAAGTGTGATATGTTTTCAGGTATCTCCTATACTAATAGAGCCACATGCTCACCGGTTTGCCATATGATGTAGGCCTATGGACTGAACAAGAAACCACCAAAAATTTTAACCAGTCATCGTTCTCTACAACACTGAGGACCAGTCATTCGAAATGACTTCTCCATGCATTTTATGCATTGGTAAAAGCACTATGATGAAAAGTGTGATATGTTTTCAGGTATCTCCTATACTAATAGAGCCACATGCTCACCGGTTTGCCACATGATGTAGGCCTATGGACTGAACAAGAAACCACCAAAAATTTTAACCAGTCATCGTTCTCACAACACTGAGGACCAGTCATTCGAAATGACTTCTCCATGCATTTTATGCATTGGTAAAAGCACTATGATGAAAAGTGTGATATGTTTTCAGGTATCTCCTATACTAATAGAGCCACATGCTCACCGGTTTGCCACATGATGTAGGCCTATGGACTGAACAAGAAACCACCAAAAATTTTAACCAGTCATCGTTCTCACAACACTGAGGACCAGTCATTCGAAATGACTTCTCCATGCATTTTATGCATTGGTAAAAGCACTATGATGAAAAGTGTGATATGTTTTCAGGTATCTCCTATACTAATAGAGCCACATGCTCACCGGTTTGCCACATGATGTAGGCCTATGGACTGAACAAGAAACCACCAAAAATTTTAACCAGTCATCGTTCTCACAACACTGAGGACCAGTCATTCGAAATGACTTCTCCATGCATTTTATGCATTGGTAAAAGCACTATGATGAAAAGTGTGATATGTTTTCAGGTATCTCCTATACTAATAGAGCCACATGCTCACCGGTTTGCCACATGATGTAGGCCTATGGACTGAACAAGAAACCACCAAAAATTTTAACCAGTCATCGTTCTCACAACACTGAGGACCAGTCATTCGAAATGACTTCTCCATGCATTTTATGCATTGGTAAAAGCACTATGATGAAAAGTGTGATATGTTTTCAGGTATCTCCTATACTAATAGAGCCACATGCTCACCGGTTTGCCACATGATGTAGGCCTATGGACTGAACAAGAAACCACCAAAAATTTTAACCAGTCATCGTTCTCACAACACTGAGGACCAGTCATTCGAAATGACTTCTCCATGCATTTTATGCATTGGTAAAAGCACTATGATGAAAAGTGTGATATGTTTTCAGGTATCTCCTATACTAATAGAGCCACATGCTCACCGGTTTGCCACATGATGTAGGCCTATGGACTGAACAAGAAACCACCAAAAATTTTAACCAGTCATCGTTCTCACAACACTGAGGACCAGTCATTCGAAATGACTTCTCCATGCATTTTATGCATTGGTAAAAGCACTATGATGAAAAGTGTGATATGTTTTCAGGTATCTCCTATACTAATAGAGCCACATGCTCACCGGTTTGCCACATGATGTAGGCCTATGGACTGAACAAGAAACCACCAAAAATTTTAACCAGTCATCGTTCTCACAACACTGAGGACCAGTCATTCGAAATGACTTCTCCATGCATTTTATGCATTGGTAAAAGCACTATGATGAAAAGTGTGATATGTTTTCAGGTATCTCCTATACTAATAGAGCCACATGCTCACCGGTTTGCCACATGATGTAGGCCTATGGACTGAACAAGAAACCACCAAAAATTTTAACCAGTCATCGTTCTCACAACACTGAGGACCAGTCATTCGAAATGACTTCTCCATGCATTTTATGCATTGGTAAAAGCACTATGATGAAAAGTGTGATATGTTTTCAGGTATCTCCTATACTAATAGAGCCACATGCTCACCGGTTTGCCACATGATGTAGGCCTATGGACTGAACAAGAAACCACCAAAAATTTTAACCAGTCATCGTTCTCACAACACTGAGGACCAGTCATTCGAAATGACTTCTCCATGCATTTTATGCATTGGTAAAAGCACTATGATGAAAAGTGTGATATGTTTTCAGGTATCTCCTATACTAATAGAGCCACATGCTCACCGGTTTGCCACATGATGTAGGCCTATGGACTGAACAAGAAACCACCAAAAATTTTAACCAGTCATCGTTCTCACAACACTGAGGACCAGTCATTCGAAATGACTTCTCCATGCATTTTATGCATTGGTAAAAGCACTATGATGAAAAGTGTGATATGTTTTCAGGTATCTCCTATACTAATAGAGCCACATGCTCACCGGTTTGCCACATGATGTAGGCCTATGGACTGAACAAGAAACCACCAAAAATTTTAACCAGTCATCGTTCTCACAACACTGAGGACCAGTCATTCGAAATGACTTCTCCATGCATTTTATGCATTGGTAAAAGCACTATGATGAAAAGTGTGATATGTTTTCAGGTATCTCCTATACTAATAGAGCCACATGCTCACCGGTTTGCCACATGATGTAGGCCTATGGACTGAACAAGAAACCACCAAAAATTTTAACCAGTCATCGTTCTCACAACACTGAGGACCAGTCATTCGAAATGACTTCTCCATGCATTTTATGCATTGGTAAAAGCACTATGATGAAAAGTGTGATATGTTTTCAGGTATCTCCTATACTAATAGAGCCACATGCTCACCGGTTTGCCACATGATGTAGGCCTATGGACTGAACAAGAAACCACCAAAAATTTTAACCAGTCATCGTTCTCACAACACTGAGGACCAGTCATTCGAAATGACTTCTCCATGCATTTTATGCATTGGTAAAAGCACTATGATGAAAAGTGTGATATGTTTTCAGGTATCTCCTATACTAATAGAGCCACATGCTCACCGGTTTGCCACATGATGTAGGCCTATGGACTGAACAAGAAACCACCAAAAATTTTAACCAGTCATCGTTCTCACAACACTGAGGACCAGTCATTCGAAATGACTTCTCCATGCATTTTATGCATTGGTAAAAGCACTATGATGAAAAGTGTGATATGTTTTCAGGTATCTCCTATACTAATAGAGCCACATGCTCACCGGTTTGCCACATGATGTAGGCCTATGGACTGAACAAGAAACCACCAAAAATTTTAACCAGTCATCGTTCTCACAACACTGAGGACCAGTCATTCGAAATGACTTCTCCATGCATTTTATGCATTGGTAAAAGCACTATGATGAAAAGTGTGATATGTTTTCAGGTATCTCCTATACTAATAGAGCCACATGCTCACCGGTTTGCCACATGATGTAGGCCTATGGACTGAACAAGAAACCACCAAAAATTTTAACCAGTCATCGTTCTCACAACACTGAGGACCAGTCATTCGAAATGACTTCTCCATGCATTTTATGCATTGGTAAAAGCACTATGATGAAAAGTGTGATATGTTTTCAGGTATCTCCTATACTAATAGAGCCACATGCTCACCGGTTTGCCACATGATGTAGGCCTATGGACTGAACAAGAAACCACCAAAAATTTTAACCAGTCATCGTTCTCACAACACTGAGGACCAGTCATTCGAAATGACTTCTCCATGCATTTTATGCATTGGTAAAAGCACTATGATGAAAAGTGTGATATGTTTTCAGGTATCTCCTATACTAATAGAGCCACATGCTCACCGGTTTGCCACATGATGTAGGCCTATGGACTGAACAAGAAACCACCAAAAATTTTAACCAGTCATCGTTCTCACAACACTGAGGACCAGTCATTCGAAATGACTTCTCCATGCATTTTATGCATTGGTAAAAGCACTATGATGAAAAGTGTGATATGTTTTCAGGTATCTCCTATACTAATAGAGCCACATGCTCACCGGTTTGCCACATGATGTAGGCCTATGGACTGAACAAGAAACCACCAAAAATTTTAACCAGTCATCGTTCTCACAACACTGAGGACCAGTCATTCGAAATGACTTCTCCATGCATTTTATGCATTGGTAAAAGCACTATGATGAAAAGTGTGATATGTTTTCAGGTATCTCCTATACTAATAGAGCCACATGCTCACCGGTTTGCCACATGATGTAGGCCTATGGACTGAACAAGAAACCACCAAAAATTTTAACCAGTCATCGTTCTCACAACACTGAGGACCAGTCATTCGAAATGACTTCTCCATGCATTTTATGCATTGGTAAAAGCACTATGATGAAAAGTGTGATATGTTTTCAGGTATCTCCTATACTAATAGAGCCACATGCTCACCGGTTTGCCACATGATGTAGGCCTATGGACTGAACAAGAAACCACCAAAAATTTTAACCAGTCATCGTTCTCACAACACTGAGGACCAGTCATTCGAAATGACTTCTCCATGCATTTTATGCATTGGTAAAAGCACTATGATGAAAAGTGTGATATGTTTTCAGGTATCTCCTATACTAATAGAGCCACATGCTCACCGGTTTGCCACATGATGTAGGCCTATGGACTGAACAAGAAACCACCAAAAATTTTAACCAGTCATCGTTCTCACAACACTGAGGACCAGTCATTCGAAATGACTTCTCCATGCATTTTATGCATTGGTAAAAGCACTATGATGAAAAGTGTGATATGTTTTCAGGTATCTCCTATACTAATAGAGCCACATGCTCACCGGTTTGCCACATGATGTAGGCCTATGGACTGAACAAGAAACCACCAAAAATTTTAACCAGTCATCGTTCTCACAACACTGAGGACCAGTCATTCGAAATGACTTCTCCATGCATTTTATGCATTGGTAAAAGCACTATGATGAAAAGTGTGATATGTTTTCAGGTATCTCCTATACTAATAGAGCCACATGCTCACCGGTTTGCCACATGATGTAGGCCTATGGACTGAACAAGAAACCACCAAAAATTTTAACCAGTCATCGTTCTCACAACACTGAGGACCAGTCATTCGAAATGACTTCTCCATGCATTTTATGCATTGGTAAAAGCACTATGATGAAAAGTGTGATATGTTTTCAGGTATCTCCTATACTAATAGAGCCACATGCTCACCGGTTTGCCACATGATGTAGGCCTATGGACTGAACAAGAAACCACCAAAAATTTTAACCAGTCATCGTTCTCACAACACTGAGGACCAGTCATTCGAAATGACTTCTCCATGCATTTTATGCATTGGTAAAAGCACTATGATGAAAAGTGTGATATGTTTTCAGGTATCTCCTATACTAATAGAGCCACATGCTCACCGGTTTGCCACATGATGTAGGCCTATGGACTGAACAAGAAACCACCAAAAATTTTAACCAGTCATCGTTCTCACAACACTGAGGACCAGTCATTCGAAATGACTTCTCCATGCATTTTATGCATTGGTAAAAGCACTATGATGAAAAGTGTGATATGTTTTCAGGTATCTCCTATACTAATAGAGCCACATGCTCACCGGTTTGCCACATGATGTAGGCCTATGGACTGAACAAGAAACCACCAAAAATTTTAACCAGTCATCGTTCTCACAACACTGAGGACCAGTCATTCGAAATGACTTCTCCATGCATTTTATGCATTGGTAAAAGCACTATGATGAAAAGTGTGATATGTTTTCAGGTATCTCCTATACTAATAGAGCCACATGCTCACCGGTTTGCCACATGATGTAGGCCTATGGACTGAACAAGAAACCACCAAAAATTTTAACCAGTCATCGTTCTCACAACACTGAGGACCAGTCATTCGAAATGACTTCTCCATGCATTTTATGCATTGGTAAAAGCACTATGATGAAAAGTGTGATATGTTTTCAGGTATCTCCTATACTAATAGAGCCACATGCTCACCGGTTTGCCACATGATGTAGGCCTATGGACTGAACAAGAAACCACCAAAAATTTTAACCAGTCATCGTTCTCACAACACTGAGGACCAGTCATTCGAAATGACTTCTCCATGCATTTTATGCATTGGTAAAAGCACTATGATGAAAAGTGTGATATGTTTTCAGGTATCTCCTATACTAATAGAGCCACATGCTCACCGGTTTGCCACATGATGTAGGCCTATGGACTGAACAAGAAACCACCAAAAATTTTAACCAGTCATCGTTCTCACAACACTGAGGACCAGTCATTCGAAATGACTTCTCCATGCATTTTATGCATTGGTAAAAGCACTATGATGAAAAGTGTGATATGTTTTCAGGTATCTCCTATACTAATAGAGCCACATGCTCACCGGTTTGCCACATGATGTAGGCCTATGGACTGAACAAGAAACCACCAAAAATTTTAACCAGTCATCGTTCTCACAACACTGAGGACCAGTCATTCGAAATGACTTCTCCATGCATTTTATGCATTGGTAAAAGCACTATGATGAAAAGTGTGATATGTTTTCAGGTATCTCCTATACTAATAGAGCCACATGCTCACCGGTTTGCCACATGATGTAGGCCTATGGACTGAACAAGAAACCACCAAAAATTTTAACCAGTCATCGTTCTCACAACACTGAGGACCAGTCATTCGAAATGACTTCTCCATGCATTTTATGCATTGGTAAAAGCACTATGATGAAAAGTGTGATATGTTTTCAGGTATCTCCTATACTAATAGAGCCACATGCTCACCGGTTTGCCACATGATGTAGGCCTATGGACTGAACAAGAAACCACCAAAAATTTTAACCAGTCATCGTTCTCACAACACTGAGGACCAGTCATTCGAAATGACTTCTCCATGCATTTTATGCATTGGTAAAAGCACTATGATGAAAAGTGTGATATGTTTTCAGGTATCTCCTATACTAATAGAGCCACATGCTCACCGGTTTGCCACATGATGTAGGCCTATGGACTGAACAAGAAACCACCAAAAATTTTAACCAGTCATCGTTCTCACAACACTGAGGACCAGTCATTCGAAATGACTTCTCCATGCATTTTATGCATTGGTAAAAGCACTATGATGAAAAGTGTGATATGTTTTCAGGTATCTCCTATACTAATAGAGCCACATGCTCACCGGTTTGCCACATGATGTAGGCCTATGGACTGAACAAGAAACCACCAAAAATTTTAACCAGTCATCGTTCTCACAACACTGAGGACCAGTCATTCGAAATGACTTCTCCATGCATTTTATGCATTGGTAAAAGCACTATGATGAAAAGTGTGATATGTTTTCAGGTATCTCCTATACTAATAGAGCCACATGCTCACCGGTTTGCCACATGATGTAGGCCTATGGACTGAACAAGAAACCACCAAAAATTTTAACCAGTCATCGTTCTCACAACACTGAGGACCAGTCATTCGAAATGACTTCTCCATGCATTTTATGCATTGGTAAAAGCACTATGATGAAAAGTGTGATATGTTTTCAGGTATCTCCTATACTAATAGAGCCACATGCTCACCGGTTTGCCACATGATGTAGGCCTATGGACTGAACAAGAAACCACCAAAAATTTTAACCAGTCATCGTTCTCACAACACTGAGGACCAGTCATTCGAAATGACTTCTCCATGCATTTTATGCATTGGTAAAAGCACTATGATGAAAAGTGTGATATGTTTTCAGGTATCTCCTATACTAATAGAGCCACATGCTCACCGGTTTGCCACATGATGTAGGCCTATGGACTGAACAAGAAACCACCAAAAATTTTAACCAGTCATCGTTCTCACAACACTGAGGACCAGTCATTCGAAATGACTTCTCCATGCATTTTATGCATTGGTAAAAGCACTATGATGAAAAGTGTGATATGTTTTCAGGTATCTCCTATACTAATAGAGCCACATGCTCACCGGTTTGCCACATGATGTAGGCCTATGGACTGAACAAGAAACCACCAAAAATTTTAACCAGTCATCGTTCTCACAACACTGAGGACCAGTCATTCGAAATGACTTCTCCATGCATTTTATGCATTGGTAAAAGCACTATGATGAAAAGTGTGATATGTTTTCAGGTATCTCCTATACTAATAGAGCCACATGCTCACCGGTTTGCCACATGATGTAGGCCTATGGACTGAACAAGAAACCACCAAAAATTTTAACCAGTCATCGTTCTCACAACACTGAGGACCAGTCATTCGAAATGACTTCTCCATGCATTTTATGCATTGGTAAAAGCACTATGATGAAAAGTGTGATATGTTTTCAGGTATCTCCTATACTAATAGAGCCACATGCTCACCGGTTTGCCACATGATGTAGGCCTATGGACTGAACAAGAAACCACCAAAAATTTTAACCAGTCATCGTTCTCACAACACTGAGGACCAGTCATTCGAAATGACTTCTCCATGCATTTTATGCATTGGTAAAAGCACTATGATGAAAAGTGTGATATGTTTTCAGGTATCTCCTATACTAATAGAGCCACATGCTCACCGGTTTGCCACATGATGTAGGCCTATGGACTGAACAAGAAACCACCAAAAATTTTAACCAGTCATCGTTCTCACAACACTGAGGACCAGTCATTCGAAATGACTTCTCCATGCATTTTATGCATTGGTAAAAGCACTATGATGAAAAGTGTGATATGTTTTCAGGTATCTCCTATACTAATAGAGCCACATGCTCACCGGTTTGCCACATGATGTAGGCCTATGGACTGAACAAGAAACCACCAAAAATTTTAACCAGTCATCGTTCTCACAACACTGAGGACCAGTCATTCGAAATGACTTCTCCATGCATTTTATGCATTGGTAAAAGCACTATGATGAAAAGTGTGATATGTTTTCAGGTATCTCCTATACTAATAGAGCCACATGCTCACCGGTTTGCCACATGATGTAGGCCTATGGACTGAACAAGAAACCACCAAAAATTTTAACCAGTCATCGTTCTCACAACACTGAGGACCAGTCATTCGAAATGACTTCTCCATGCATTTTATGCATTGGTAAAAGCACTATGATGAAAAGTGTGATATGTTTTCAGGTATCTCCTATACTAATAGAGCCACATGCTCACCGGTTTGCCACATGATGTAGGCCTATGGACTGAACAAGAAACCACCAAAAATTTTAACCAGTCATCGTTCTCACAACACTGAGGACCAGTCATTCGAAATGACTTCTCCATGCATTTTATGCATTGGTAAAAGCACTATGATGAAAAGTGTGATATGTTTTCAGGTATCTCCTATACTAATAGAGCCACATGCTCACCGGTTTGCCACATGATGTAGGCCTATGGACTGAACAAGAAACCACCAAAAATTTTAACCAGTCATCGTTCTCACAACACTGAGGACCAGTCATTCGAAATGACTTCTCCATGCATTTTATGCATTGGTAAAAGCACTATGATGAAAAGTGTGATATGTTTTCAGGTATCTCCTATACTAATAGAGCCACATGCTCACCGGTTTGCCACATGATGTAGGCCTATGGACTGAACAAGAAACCACCAAAAATTTTAACCAGTCATCGTTCTCACAACACTGAGGACCAGTCATTCGAAATGACTTCTCCATGCATTTTATGCATTGGTAAAAGCACTATGATGAAAAGTGTGATATGTTTTCAGGTATCTCCTATACTAATAGAGCCACATGCTCACCGGTTTGCCACATGATGTAGGCCTATGGACTGAACAAGAAACCACCAAAAATTTTAACCAGTCATCGTTCTCACAACACTGAGGACCAGTCATTCGAAATGACTTCTCCATGCATTTTATGCATTGGTAAAAGCACTATGATGAAAAGTGTGATATGTTTTCAGGTATCTCCTATACTAATAGAGCCACATGCTCACCGGTTTGCCACATGATGTAGGCCTATGGACTGAACAAGAAACCACCAAAAATTTTAACCAGTCATCGTTCTCACAACACTGAGGACCAGTCATTCGAAATGACTTCTCCATGCATTTTATGCATTGGTAAAAGCACTATGATGAAAAGTGTGATATGTTTTCAGGTATCTCCTATACTAATAGAGCCACATGCTCACCGGTTTGCACATGATGTAGGCCTATGGACTGAACAAGAAACCACCAAAAATTTTAACCAGTCATCGTTCTCACAACACTGAGGACCAGTCATTCGAAATGACTTCTCCATGCATTTTATGCATTGGTAAAAGCACTATGATGAAAAGTGTGATATGTTTTCTGGTATCTCCTATACTAATAGAGCCACATGCTCACCGGTTTGCCACATGATGTAGGCCTATGGACTGAACAAGAAACCACCAAAAATTTTAACCAGTCATCGTTCTCACAACACTGAGGACCAGTCATTCGAAATGACTTCTCCATGCATTTTATGCATTGGTAAAAGCACTATGATGAAAAGTGTGATATGTTTTCAGGTATCTCCTATACTAATAGAGCCACATGCTCACCGGTTTGCCACATGATGTAGGCCTATGGACTGAACAAGAAACCACCAAAAATTTTAACCAGTCATCGTTCTCACAACACTGAGGACCAGTCATTCGAAATGACTTCTCCATGCATTTTATGCATTGGTAAAAGCACTATGATGAAAAGTGTGATATGTTTTCAGGTATCTCCTATACTAATAGAGCCACATGCTCACCGGTTTGCCACATGATGTAGGCCTATGGACTGAACAAGAAACCACCAAAAATTTTAACCAGTCATCGTTCTCACAACACTGAGGACCAGTCATTCGAAATGACTTCTCCATGCATTTTATGCATTGGTAAAAGCACTATGATGAAAAGTGTGATATGTTTTCAGGTATCTCCTATACTAATAGAGCCACATGCTCACCGGTTTGCCACATGATGTAGGCCTATGGACTGAACAAGAAACCACCAAAAATTTTAACCAGTCATCGTTCTCACAACACTGAGGACCAGTCATTCGAAATGACTTCTCCATGCATTTTATGCATTGGTAAAAGCACTATGATGAAAAGTGTGATATGTTTTCTGGTATCTCCTATACTAATAGAGCCACATGCTCACCGGTTTGCCACATGATGTAGGCCTATGGACTGAACAAGAAACCACCAAAAATTTTAACCAGTCATCGTTCTCACAACACTGAGGACCAGTCATTCGAAATGACTTCTCCATGCATTTTATGCATTGGTAAAAGCACTATGATGAAAAGTGTGATATGTTTTCAGGTATCTCCTATACTAATAGAGCCACATGCTCACCGGTTTGCCACATGATGTAGGCCTATGGACTGAACAAGAAACCACCAAAAATTTTAACCAGTCATCGTTCTCACAACACTGAGGACCAGTCATTCGAAATGACTTCTCCATGCATTTTATGCATTGGTAAAAGCACTATGATGAAAAGTGTGATATGTTTTCAGGTATCTCCTATACTAATAGAGCCACATGCTCACCGGTTTGCCACATGATGTAGGCCTATGGACTGAACAAGAAACCACCAAAAATTTTAACCAGTCATCGTTCTCACAACACTGAGGACCAGTCATTCGAAATGACTTCTCCATGCATTTTATGCATTGGTAAAAGCACTATGATGAAAAGTGTGATATGTTTTCAGGTATCTCCTATACTAATAGAGCCACATGCTCACCGGTTTGCCACATGATGTAGGCCTATGGACTGAACAAGAAACCACCAAAAATTTTAACCAGTCATCGTTCTCACAACACTGAGGACCAGTCATTCGAAATGACTTCTCCATGCATTTTTATGCATTGGTAAAAGCACTATGATGAAAAGTGTGATATGTTTTCTGGTATCTCCTATACTAATAGAGCCACATGCTCACCGGTTTGCCACATGATGTAGGCCTATGGACTGAACAAGAAACCACCAAAAATTTTAACCAGTCATCGTTCTCACAACACTGAGGACCAGTCATTCGAAATGACTTCTCCATGCATTTTATGCATTGGTAAAAGCACTATGATGAAAAGTGTGATATGTTTTCAGGTATCTCCTATACTAATAGAGCCACATGCTCACCGGTTTGCCACATGATGTAGGCCTATGGACTGAACAAGAAACCACCAAAAATTTTAACCAGTCATCGTTCTCACAACACTGAGGACCAGTCATTCGAAATGACTTCTCCATGCATTTTATGCATTGGTAAAAGCACTATGATGAAAAGTGTGATATGTTTTCAGGTATCTCCTATACTAATAGAGCCACATGCTCACCGGTTTGCCACATGATGTAGGCCTATGGACTGAACAAGAAACCACCAAAAATTTTAACCAGTCATCGTTCTCACAACACTGAGGACCAGTCATTCGAAATGACTTCTCCATGCATTTTATGCATTGGTAAAAGCACTATGATGAAAAGTGTGATATGTTTTCAGGTATCTCCTATACTAATAGAGCCACATGCTCACCGGTTTGCCACATGATGTAGGCCTATGGACTGAACAAGAAACCACCAAAAATTTTAACCAGTCATCGTTCTCACAACACTGAGGACCAGTCATTCGAAATGACTTCTCCATGCATTTTATGCATTGGTAAAAGCACTATGATGAAAAGTGTGATATGTTTTCAGGTATCTCCTATACTAATAGAGCCACATGCTCACCGGTTTGCCACATGATGCAGGCCTATGGACTGAACAAGAAACCACCAAAAATTTTAACCAGTCATCGTTCTCACAACACTGAGGACCAGTCATTCGAAATGACTTCTCCATGCATTTTATGCATTGGTAAAAGCACTATGATGAAAAGTGTGATATGTTTTCAGGTATCTCCTATACTAATAGAGCCACATGCTCACCGGTTTGCCACATGATGTAGGCCTATGGACTGAACAAGAAACCACCAAAAATTTTAACCAGTCATCGTTCTCACAACACTGAGGACCAGTCATTCGAAATGACTTCTCCATGCATTTTATGCATTGGTAAAAGCACTATGATGAAAAGTGTGATATGTTTTCAGGTATCTCCTATACTAATAGAGCCACATGCTCACCGGTTTGCCACATGATGCAGGCCTATGGACTGAACAAGAAACCACCAAAAATTTTAACCAGTCTTCGTTCTCACAACACTGAGGACCAGTCATTCGAAATGACTTCTCCATGCATTTTATGCATTGGTAAAAGCACTATGATGAAAAGTGTGATATGTTTTCAGGTATCTCCTATACTAATAGAGGCCACAAGCTCACCGGTTTGCCACATGATGTAGGCCTATGGACTGAACAAGAAACCACCAAAAATTTTAACCAGTCATCGTTCTCACAACACTGAGGACCAGTCATTCGAAATGACTTCTCCATGCATTTTATGCATTGGTAAAAGCACTATGATGAAAAGTGTGATATGTTTTCAGGTATCTCCTATACTAATAGAGCCACATGCTCACCGGTTTGCCACATGATGTAGGCCTATGGACTGAACAAGAAACCACCAAAAAATTTAACCAGTCATCGTTCTCACAACACTGAGGACCAGTCATTCGAAATGACTTCTCCATGCATTTTATGCATTGGTAAAAGCACTATGATGAAAAGTGTGATATGTTTTCAGGTATCTCCTATACTAATAGAGCCACATGCTCACCGGTTTGCCACATGATGTAGGCCTATGGACTGAACAAGAAACCACCAAAAAATTTTAACCAGTCATCGTTCTCACAACACTGAGGACCAGTCATTCGAAATGACTTCTCCATGCATTTTATGCATTGGTAAAAGCACTATGATGAAAAGTGTGATATGTTTTCAGGTATCTCCTATACTAATAGAGCCACATGCTCACCGGTTTGCCACATGATGTAGGCCTATGGACTGAACAAGAAACCACCAAAAATTTTAACCAGTCATCGTTCTCACAACACTGAGGACCAGTCATTCGAAATGACTTCTCCATGCATTTTATGCATTGGTAAAAGCACTATGATGAAAAGTGTGATATGTTTTCAGGTATCTCCTATACTAATAGAGCCACATGCTCACCGGTTTGCCACATGATGTAGGCCTATGGACTGAACAAGAAACCACCAAAAATTTTAACCAGTCATCGTTCTCACAACACTGAGGACCAGTCATTCGAAATGACTTCTCCATGCATTTTATGCATTGGTAAAAGCACTATGATGAAAAGTGTGATATGTTTTCAGGTATCTCCTATACTAATAGAGCCACATGCTCACCGGTTTGCCACATGATGTAGGCCTATGGACTGAAACAAGAAACCACCAAAAATTTTAACCAGTCATCGTTCTCACAACACTGAGGACCAGTCATTCGAAATGACTTCTCCATGCATTTTATGCATTGGTAAAAGCACTATGATGAAAAGTGTGATATGTTTTCAGGTATCTCCCTATACTAATAGAGCCACATGCTCACCGGTTTGCCACATGATGTAGGCCTATGGACTGAACAAGAAACCACCAAAAATTTTAACCAGTCATCGTTCTCACAACACTGAGGACCAGTCATTCGAAATGACTTCTCCATGCATTTTATGCATTGGTAAAAGCACTATGATGAAAAGTGTGATATGTTTTCAGGTATCTCCTATACTAATAGAGCCACATGCTCACCGGTTTGCCACATGATGTAGGCCTATGGACTGAACAAGAAACCACCAAAATTTTAACCAGTCATCGTTCTCACAACACTGAGGACCAGTCATTCGAAATGACTTCTCCATGCATTTTATGCATTGGTAAAAGCACTATGATGAAAAGTGTGATATGTTTTCAGGTATCTCCTATACTAATAGAGCCACATGCTCACCGGTTTGCCACATGATGTAGGCCTATGGACTGAAGAAGAAACCACCAAAAATTTTAACCAGTCATCGTTCTCACAACACTGAGGACCAGTCATTCGAAATGACTTCTCCATGCATTTTATGCATTGGTAAAAGCACTATGATGAAAAGTGTGATATGTTTTCAGGTATCTCCATATACTAATAGAGCCACATGCTCACCGGTTTGCCACATGATGCAGGCCTATGGACTGAACAAGAAACCACCAAAAATTTTAACCAGTCATCGTTCTCACAACACTGAGGACCAGTCATTCGAAATGACTTCTCCATGCATTTTATGCATTGGTAAAAGCACTATGATGAAAAGTGTGATATGTTTTCAGGTATCTCCTATACTAATAGAGCCACATGCTCACCCGGTTTTGCCACATGATGTAGGCCTATGGACTGAACAAGAAACCACCAAAAATTTTACCAGTCATCGTTCTCACAACACTGAGGACCAGTCATTCGAAATGACTTCTCCATGCATTTTATGCATTGGTAAAAGCACTATGATGAAAAGTGTGATATGTTTTCAGGTATCTCCTATACTAATAGAGCCACATGCTCACCGGTTTGCCACATGATGTAGGCCTATGGACTGAACAAGAAACCACCAAAAATTTTAACCAGTCATCGTTCTCACAACACTGAGGACCAGTCATTCGAAATGACTTCTCCATGCATTTTATGCATTGGTAAAAGCACTATGATGAAAAGTGTGATATGTTTTCAGGTATCTCCTATACTAATAGAGCCACATGCTCACCGGTTTGCCACATGATGTAGGCCTATGGACTGAACAAGAAACCACCAAAAATTTTAACCAGTCATCGTTCTCACAACACTGAGGACCAGTCATTCGAAATGACTTCTCCATGCATTTTATGCATTGGTAAAAGCACTATGATGAAAAGTGTGATATGTTTTCAGGTATCTCCTATACTAATAGAGCCACATGCTCACCGGTTTGCCACATGATGTAGGCCTATGGACTGAACAAGAAACCACCAAAAATTTTAACCAGTCATCGTTCTCACAACACTGAGGACCAGTCATTCGAAATGACTTCTCCATGCATTTTATGCATTGGTAAAAGCACTATGATGAAAAGTGTGATATGTTTTCAGGTATCTCCTATACTAATAGAGCCACATGCTCACCGGTTTGCCACATGATGTAGGCCTATGGACTGAACAAGAAACCACCAAAAATTTTAACCAGTCATCGTTCTCACAACACTGAGGACCAGTCATTCGAAATGACTTCTCCATGCATTTTATGCATTGGTAAAAGCACTATGATGAAAAGTGTGATATGTTTTCAGGTATCTCCTATACTAATAGAGCCACATGCTCACCGGTTTGCCACATGATGTAGGCCTATGGACTGAACAAGAAACCACCAAAAATTTTAACCAGTCATCGTTCTCACAACACTGAGGACCAGTCATTCGAAATGACTTCTCCATGCATTTTATGCATTGGTAAAAGCACTATGATGAAAAGTGTGATATGTTTTCAGGTATCTCCTATACTAATAGAGCCACATGCTCACCGGTTTGCCACATGATGTAGGCCTATGGACTGAACAAGAAACCACCAAAAATTTTAACCAGTCATCGTTCTCACAACACTGAGGACCAGTCATTCGAAATGACTTCTCCATGCATTTTATGCATTGGTAAAAGCACTATGATGAAAAGTGTGATATGTTTTCAGGTATCTCCTATACTAATAGAGCCACATGCTCACCGGTTTGCCACATGATGTAGGCCTATGGACTGAACAAGAAACCACCAAAAATTTTAACCAGTCATCGTTCTCACAACACTGAGGACCAGTCATTCGAAATGACTTCTCCATGCATTTTATGCATTGGTAAAAGCACTATGATGAAAAGTGTGATATGTTTTCAGGTATCTCCTATACTAATAGAGCCACATGCTCACCGGTTTGCCACATGATGTAGGCCTATGGACTGAACAAGAAACCACCAAAAATTTTAACCAGTCATCGTTCTCACAACACTGAGGACCAGTCATTCGAAATGACTTCTCCATGCATTTTATGCATTGGTAAAAGCACTATGATGAAAAGTGTGATATGTTTTCAGGTATCTCCTATACTAATAGAGCCACATGCTCACCGGTTTGCCACATGATGTAGGCCTATGGACTGAACAAGAAACCACCAAAAATTTTAACCAGTCATCGTTCTCACAACACTGAGGACCAGTCATTCGAAATGACTTCTCCATGCATTTTATGCATTGGTAAAAGCACTATGATGAAAAGTGTGATATGTTTTCAGGTATCTCCTATACTAATAGAGCCACATGCTCACCGGTTTGCCACATGATGTAGGCCTATGGACTGAACAAGAAACCACCAAAAATTTTAACCAGTCATCGTTCTCACAACACTGAGGACCAGTCATTCGAAATGACTTCTCCATGCATTTTATGCATTGGTAAAAGCACTATGATGAAAAGTGTGATATGTTTTCAGGTATCTCCTATACTAATAGAGCCACATGCTCACCGGTTTGCCACATGATGTAGGCCTATGGACTGAACAAGAAACCACCAAAAATTTTAACCAGTCATCGTTCTCACAACACTGAGGACCAGTCATTCGAAATGACTTCTCCATGCATTTTATGCATTGGTAAAAGCACTATGATGAAAAGTGTGATATGTTTTCAGGTATCTCCTATACTAATAGAGCCACATGCTCACCGGTTTGCCACATGATGTAGGCCTATGGACTGAACAAGAAACCACCAAAAATTTTAACCAGTCATCGTTCTCACAACACTGAGGACCAGTCATTCGAAATGACTTCTCCATGCATTTTATGCATTGGTAAAAGCACTATGATGAAAAGTGTGATATGTTTTCAGGTATCTCCTATACTAATAGAGCCACATGCTCACCGGTTTGCCACATGATGTAGGCCTATGGACTGAACAAGAAACCACCAAAAATTTTAACCAGTCATCGTTCTCACAACACTGAGGACCAGTCATTCGAAATGACTTCTCCATGCATTTTATGCATTGGTAAAAGCACTATGATGAAAAGTGTGATATGTTTTCAGGTATCTCCTATACTAATAGAGCCACATGCTCACCGGTTTGCCACATGATGTAGGCCTATGGACTGAACAAGAAACCACCAAAAATTTTAACCAGTCATCGTTCTCACAACACTGAGGACCAGTCATTCGAAATGACTTCTCCATGCATTTTATGCATTGGTAAAAGCACTATGATGAAAAGTGTGATATGTTTTCAGGTATCTCCTATACTAATAGAGCCACATGCTCACCGGTTTGCCACATGATGTAGGCCTATGGACTGAACAAGAAACCACCAAAAATTTTAACCAGTCATCGTTCTCACAACACTGAGGACCAGTCATTCGAAATGACTTCTCCATGCATTTTATGCATTGGTAAAAGCACTATGATGAAAAGTGTGATATGTTTTCAGGTATCTCCTATACTAATAGAGCCACATGCTCACCGGTTTGCCACATGATGTAGGCCTATGGACTGAACAAGAAACCACCAAAAATTTTAACCAGTCATCGTTCTCACAACACTGAGGACCAGTCATTCGAAATGACTTCTCCATGCATTTTATGCATTGGTAAAAGCACTATGATGAAAAGTGTGATATGTTTTCAGGTATCTCCTATACTAATAGAGCCACATGCTCACCGGTTTGCCACATGATGTAGGCCTATGGACTGAACAAGAAACCACCAAAAATTTTAACCAGTCATCGTTCTCACAACACTGAGGACCAGTCATTCGAAATGACTTCTCCATGCATTTTATGCATTGGTAAAAGCACTATGATGAAAAGTGTGATATGTTTTCAGGTATCTCCTATACTAATAGAGCCACATGCTCACCGGTTTGCCACATGATGTAGGCCTATGGACTGAACAAGAAACCACCAAAAATTTTAACCAGTCATCGTTCTCACAACACTGAGGACCAGTCATTCGAAATGACTTCTCCATGCATTTTATGCATTGGTAAAAGCACTATGATGAAAAGTGTGATATGTTTTCAGGTATCTCCTATACTAATAGAGCCACATGCTCACCGGTTTGCCACATGATGTAGGCCTATGGACTGAACAAGAAACCACCAAAAATTTTAACCAGTCATCGTTCTCACAACACTGAGGACCAGTCATTCGAAATGACTTCTCCATGCATTTTATGCATTGGTAAAAGCACTATGATGAAAAGTGTGATATGTTTTCAGGTATCTCCTATACTAATAGAGCCACATGCTCACCGGTTTGCCACATGATGTAGGCCTATGGACTGAACAAGAAACCACCAAAAATTTTAACCAGTCATCGTTCTCACAACACTGAGGACCAGTCATTCGAAATGACTTCTCCATGCATTTTATGCATTGGTAAAAGCACTATGATGAAAAGTGTGATATGTTTTCAGGTATCTCCTATACTAATAGAGCCACATGCTCACCGGTTTGCCACATGATGTAGGCCTATGGACTGAACAAGAAACCACCAAAAATTTTAACCAGTCATCGTTCTCACAACACTGAGGACCAGTCATTCGAAATGACTTCTCCATGCATTTTATGCATTGGTAAAAGCACTATGATGAAAAGTGTGATATGTTTTCAGGTATCTCCTATACTAATAGAGCCACATGCTCACCGGTTTGCCACATGATGTAGGCCTATGGACTGAACAAGAAACCACCAAAATTTTAACCAGTCATCGTTCTCACAACACTGAGGACCAGTCATTCGAAATGACTTCTCCATGCATTTTATGCATTGGTAAAAGCACTATGATGAAAAGTGTGATATGTTTTCAGGTATCTCCTATACTAATAGAGCCACATGCTCACCGGTTTGCCACATGATGTAGGCCTATGGACTGAACAAGAAACCACCAAAAATTTTAACCAGTCATCGTTCTCACAACACTGAGGACCAGTCATTCGAAATGACTTCTCCATGCATTTTATGCATTGGTAAAAGCACTATGATGAAAAGTGTGATATGTTTTCAGGTATCTCCTATACTAATAGAGCCACATGCTCACCGGTTTGCCACATGATGTAGGCCTATGGACTGAACAAGAAACCACCAAAAATTTTAACCAGTCATCGTTCTCACAACACTGAGGACCAGTCATTCGAAATGACTTCTCCATGCATTTTATGCATTGGTAAAAGCACTATGATGAAAAGTGTGATATGTTTTCAGGTATCTCCTATACTAATAGAGCCACATGCTCACCGGTTTGCCACATGATGTAGGCCTATGGACTGAACAAGAAACCACCAAAAATTTTAACCAGTCATCGTTCTCACAACACTGAGGACCAGTCATTCGAAATGACTTCTCCATGCATTTTATGCATTGGTAAAAGCACTATGATGAAAAGTGTGATATGTTTTCAGGTATCTCCTATACTAATAGAGCCACATGCTCACCGGTTTGCCACATGATGTAGGCCTATGGACTGAACAAGAAACCACCAAAAATTTTAACCAGTCATCGTTCTCACAACACTGAGGACCAGTCATTCGAAATGACTTCTCCATGCATTTTACGCATTGGTAAAAGCACTATGATTGAAAAGTGTGATATGTTTTCAGGTATCTCCTATACTAATAGAGCCACATGCTCACCGGTTTGCCACATGATGTAGGCCTATGGACTGAACAAGAAACCACCAAAAATTTTAACCAGTCATCGTTCTCACAACACTGAGGACCAGTCATTCGAAATGACTTCTCCATGCATTTTATGCATTGGTAAAAGCACTATGATGAAAAGTGTGATATGTTTTCAGGTATCTCCTATACTAATAGAGCCACATGCTCACCGGTTTGCCACATGATGTAGGCCTATGGACTGAACAAGAAACCACCAAAAATTTTAACCAGTCATCGTTCTCACAACACTGAGGACCAGTCATTCGAAATGACTTCTCCATGCATTTTATGCATTGGTAAAAGCACTATGATGAAAAGTGTGATATGTTTTCAGGTATCTCCTATACTAATAGAGCCACATGCTCACCGGTTTGCCACATGATGTAGGCCTATGGACTGAACAAGAAACCACCAAAAATTTTAACCAGTCATCGTTCTCACAACACTGAGGACCAGTCATTCGAAATGACTTCTCCATGCATTTTATGCATTGGTAAAAGCACTATGATGAAAAGTGTGATATGTTTTCAGGTATCTCCTATACTAATAGAGCCACATGCTCACCGGTTTGCCACATGATGTAGGCCTATGGACTGAACAAGAAACCACCAAAAATTTTAACCAGTCATCGTTCTCACAACACTGAGGACCAGTCATTCGAAATGACTTCTCCATGCATTTTATGCATTGGTAAAAGCACTATGATGAAAAGTGTGATATTTTTTCAGGTATCTCCTATACTAATAGAGCCACATGCTCACCGGTTTGCCACATGATGTAGGCCTATGGACTGAACAAGAAACCACCAAAAATTTTAACCAGTCATCGTTCTCACAACACTGAGGACCAGTCATTCGAAATGACTTCTCCATGCATTTTATGCATTGGTAAAAGCACTATAATGAAAAGTGTGATATGTTTTCAGGTATCTCCTATAGTAATAGAGCCACATGCTCACCGGTTTGCCACATGATGTAGGCCTATGGACTGAACAAGAAACCACCAAAAATTTTAACCAGTCATCGTTCTCACAACACTGAGGACCAGTCATTCGAAATGACTTCTCCATGCATTTTATGCATTGGTAAAAGCACTATGATGAAAAGTGTGATATGTTTTCAGGTATCTCCTATACTAATAGAGCCACATGCTCACCGGTTTGCCACATGATGTAGGCCTATGGACTGAACAAGAAACCACCAAAAATTTTAACCAGTCATCGTTCTCACAACACTGAGGACCAGTCATTCGAAATGACTTCTCCATGCATTTTATGCATTGGTAAAAGCACTATGATGAAAAGTGTGATATGTTTTCAGGTATCTCCTATACTAATAGAGCCACATGCTCACCGGTTTGCCACATGATGTAGGCCTATGGACTGAACAAGAAACCACCAAAAATTTTAACCAGTCATCGTTCTCACAACACTGAGGACCAGTCATTCGAAATGACTTCTCCATGCATTTTATGCATTGGTAAAAGCACTATGATTGAAAAGTGTGATATGTTTTCTGGTATCTCCTATACTAATAGAGCCACAGGCTCACCGGTTTGCCACATGATGTAGCCTATGGACTGAACAAGAAACCACCAAAAATTTTAACCAGTCATCGTTCTCACAACACTGAGGACCAGTCATTCGAAATGACTTCTCCATGCATTTTATGCATTGGTAAAAGCACTATGATGAAAAGTGTGATATGTTTTCAGGTATCTCCTATACTAATAGAGCCACATGCTCACCGGTTTGCCACATGATGTAGGCCTATGGACTGAACAAGAAACCACCAAAAATTTTAACCAGTCATCGTTCTCACAACACTGAGGACCAGTCATTCGAAATGACTTCTCCATGCATTTTATGCATTGGTAAAAGCACTATGATGAAAAGTGTGATATGTTTTCAGGTATCTCCTATACTAATAGAGCCACATGCTCACCGGTTTGCCACATGATGTAGGCCTATGGACTGAACAAGAAACCACCAAAAATTTTAACCAGTCATCGTTCTCACAACACTGAGGACCAGTCATTCGAAATGACTTCTCCATGCATTTTATGCATTGGTAAAAGCACTATGATGAAAAGTGTGATATGTTTTCAGGTATCTCCTATACTAATAGAGCCACATGCTCACCGGTTTGCCACATGATGTAGGCCTATGGACTGAACAAGAAACCACCAAAAATTTTAACCAGTCATCGTTCTCACAACACTGAGGACCAGTCATTCGAAATGACTTCTCCATGCATTTTATGCATTGGTAAAAGCACTATGATGAAAAGTGTGATATGTTTTCAGGTATCTCCTATACTAATAGAGCCACATGCTCACCGGTTTGCCACATGATGTAGGCCTATGGACTGAACAAGAAACCACCAAAAATTTTAACCAGTCATCGTTCTCACAACACTGAGGACCAGTCATTCGAAATGACTTCTCCATGCATTTTATGCATTGGTAAAAGCACTATGATGAAAAGTGTGATATGTTTTCAGGTATCTCCTATACTAATAGAGCCACATGCTCACCGGTTTGCCACATGATGTAGGCCTATGGACTGAACAAGAAACCACCAAAAATTTTAACCAGTCATCGTTCTCACAACACTGAGGACCAGTCATTCGAAATGACTTCTCCATGCATTTTATGCATTGGTAAAAGCACTATGATGAAAAGTGTGATATGTTTTCAGGTATCTCCTATACTAATAGAGCCACATGCTCACCGGTTTGCCACATGATGTAGGCCTATGGACTGAACAAGAAACCACCAAAAATTTTAACCAGTCATCGTTCTCACAACACTGAGGACCAGTCATTCGAAATGACTTCTCCATGCATTTTATGCATTGGTAAAAGCACTATGATTGAAAAGTGTGATATGTTTTCTGGTATCTCCTATACTAATAGAGCCACAGGCTCACCGGTTTGCCACATGATGTAAGGCCTATGGACTGAACAAGAAACCACCAAAAATTTTAACCAGTCATCGTTCTCACAACACTGAGGACCAGTCATTCGAAATGACTTCTCCATGCATTTTATGCATTGGTAAAAGCACTATGATGAAAAGTGTGATATGTTTTCAGGTATCTCCTATACTAATAGAGCCACATGCTCACCGGTTTGCCACATGATGTAGGCCTATGGACTGAACAAGAAACCACCAAAAATTTTAACCAGTCATCGTTCTCACAACACTGAGGACCAGTCATTCGAAATGACTTCTCCATGCATTTTATGCATTGGTAAAAGCACTATGATGAAAAGTGTGATATGTTTTCAGGTATCTCCTATACTAATAGAGCCACATGCTCACCGGTTTGCCACATGATGTAGGCCTATGGACTGAACAAGAAACCACCAAAAATTTTAACCAGTCATCGTTCTCACAACACTGAGGACCAGTCATTCGAAATGACTTCTCCATGCATTTTATGCATTGGTAAAAGCACTATGATGAAAAGTGTGATATGTTTTCAGGTATCTCCTATACTAATAGAGCCACATGCTCACCGGTTTGCCACATGATGTAGGCCTATGGACTGAACAAGAAACCACCAAAAATTTTAACCAGTCATCGTTCTCACAACACTGAGGACCAGTCATTCGAAATGACTTCTCCATGCATTTTATGCATTGGTAAAAGCACTATGATGAAAAGTGTGATATGTTTTCAGGTATCTCCTATACTAATAGAGCCACATGCTCACCGGTTTGCCACATGATGTAGGCCTATGGACTGAACAAGAAACCACCAAAAATTTTAACCAGTCATCGTTCTCACAACACTGAGGACCAGTCATTCGAAATGACTTCTCCATGCATTTTATGCATTGGTAAAAGCACTATGATGAAAAGTGTGATATGTTTTCAGGTATCTCCTATACTAATAGAGCCACATGCTCACCGGTTTGCCACATGATGTAGGCCTATGGACTGAACAAGAAACCACCAAAAATTTTAACCAGTCATCGTTCTCACAACACTGAGGACCAGTCATTCGAAATGACTTCTCCATGCATTTTATGCATTGGTAAAAGCACTATGATGAAAAGTGTGATATGTTTTCAGGTATCTCCTATACTAATAGAGCCACATGCTCACCGGTTTGCCACATGATGTAGGCCTATGGACTGAACAAGAAACCACCAAAAATTTTAACCAGTCATCGTTCTCACAACACTGAGGACCAGTCATTCGAAATGACTTCTCCATGCATTTTATGCATTGGTAAAAGCACTATGATTGAAAAGTGTGATATGTTTTCAGGTATCTCCTATACTAATAGAGCCACATGCTCACCGGTTTGCCACATGATGTAGGCCTATGGACTGAACAAGAAACCACCAAAAATTTTAACCAGTCATCGTTCTCACAACACTGAGGACCAGTCATTCGAAATGACTTCTCCATGCATTTTATGCATTGGTAAAAGCACTATGATGAAAAGTGTGATATGTTTTCAGGTATCTCCTATACTAATAGAGCCACATGCTCACCGGTTTGCCACATGATGTAGGCCTATGGACTGAACAAGAAACCACCAAAAATTTTAACCAGTCATCGTTCTCACAACACTGAGGACCAGTCATTCGAAATGACTTCTCCATGCATTTTATGCATTGGTAAAAGCACTATGATGAAAAGTGTGATATGTTTTCAGGTATCTCCTATACTAATAGAGCCACATGCTCACCGGTTTGCCACATGATGTAGGCCTATGGACTGAACAAGAAACCACCAAAAATTTTAACCAGTCATCGTTCTCACAACACTGAGGACCAGTCATTCGAAATGACTTCTCCATGCATTTTATGCATTGGTAAAAGCACTATGATTGAAAAGTGTGATATGTTTTCAGGTATCTCCTATACTAATAGAGCCACATGCTCACCGGTTTGCCACATGATGTAGGCCTATGGACTGAACAAGAAACCACCAAAAATTTTAACCAGTCATCGTTCTCACAACACTGAGGACCAGTCATTCGAAATGACTTCTCCATGCATTTTATGCATTGGTAAAAGCACTATGATGAAAAGTGTGATATGTTTTCAGGTATCTCCTATACTAATAGAGCCACATGCTCACCGGTTTGCCACATGATGTAGGCCTATGGACTGAACAAGAAACCACCAAAAATTTTAACCAGTCATCGTTCTCACAACACTGAGGACCAGTCATTCGAAATGACTTCTCCATGCATTTTATGCATTGGTAAAAGCACTATGATGAAAAGTGTGATATGTTTTCAGGTATCTCCTATACTAATAGAGCCACATGCTCACCGGTTTGCCACATGATGTAGGCCTATGGACTGAACAAGAAACCACCAAAAATTTTAACCAGTCATCATTCTCACAACACTGAGGACCAGTCATTCGAAATGACTTCTCCATGCATTTTATGCATTGGTAAAAGCACTATGATGAAAAGTGTGATATGTTTTCAGGTATCTCCTATACTAATAGAGCCACATGCTCACCGGTTTGCCACATGATGTAGGCCTATGGACTGAACAAGAAACCACCAAAAATTTTAACCAGTCATCGTTCTCACAACACTGAGGACCAGTCATTCGAAATGACTTCTCCATGCATTTTATGCATTGGTAAAAGCACTATGATGAAAAGTGTGATATTTTTTCAGGTATCTCCTATACTAATAGAGCCACATGCTCACCGGTTTGCCACATGATGTAGGCCTATGGACTGAACAAGAAACCACCAAAAATTTTAACCAGTCATCGTTCTCACAACACTGAGGACCAGTCATTCGAAATGACTTCTCCATGCATTTTATGCATTGGTAAAAGCACTATAATGAAAAGTGTGATATGTTTTCAGGTATCTCCTATACTAATAGAGCCACATGCTCACCGGTTTGCCACATGATGTAGGCCTATGGACTGAACAAGAAACCACCAAAAATTTTAACCAGTCATCGTTCTCACAACACTGAGGACCAGTCATTCGAAATGACTTCTCCATGCATTTTATGCATTGGTAAAAGCACTATGATGAAAAGTGTGATATGTTTTCAGGTATCTCCTATACTAATAGAGCCACATGCTCACCGGTTTGCCACATGATGTAGGCCTATGGACTGAACAAGAAACCACCAAAAATTTTAACCAGTCATCGTTCTCACAACACTGAGGACCAGTCATTCGAAATGACTTCTCCATGCATTTTATGCATTGGTAAAAGCACTATGATGAAAAGTGTGATATGTTTTCAGGTATCTCCTATACTAATAGAGCCACATGCTCACCGGTTTGCCACATGATGTAGGCCTATGGACTGAACAAGAAACCACCAAAAATTTTAACCAGTCATCGTTCTCACAACACTGAGGACCAGTCATTCGAAATGACTTCTCCATGCATTTTATGCATTGGTAAAAGCACTATGATTGAAAAGTGTGATATGTTTTCTGGTATCTCCTATACTAATAGAGCCACAGGCTCACCGGTTTGCCACATGATGTAAGCCTATGGACTGAACAAGAAACCACCAAAAATTTTAACCAGTCATCGTTCTCACAACACTGAGGACCAGTCATTCGAAATGACTTCTCCATGCATTTTATGCATTGGTAAAAGCACTATGATGAAAAGTGTGATATGTTTTCAGGTATCTCCTATACTAATAGAGCCACATGCTCACCGGTTTGCCACATGATGTAGGCCTATGGACTGAACAAGAAACCACCAAAAATTTTAACCAGTCATCGTTCTCACAACACTGAGGACCAGTCATTCGAAATGACTTCTCCATGCATTTTATGCATTGGTAAAAGCACTATGATGAAAAGTGTGATATGTTTTCAGGTATCTCCTATACTAATAGAGCCACATGCTCACGCGTTTGCCACATGATGTAGGCCTATGGACTGAACAAGAAACCACCAAAAATTTTAACCAGTCATCGTTCTCACAACACTGAGGACCAGTCATTTGAAATGACTTCTCCATGCATTTTATGCATTGGTAAAAGCACTATGATGAAAAGTGTGATATGTTTTCAGGTATCTCCTATACTA
This sequence comes from Ranitomeya imitator, assembly GCF_032444005.1. NCBI lineage: Eukaryota > Metazoa > Chordata > Amphibia > Anura > Dendrobatidae > Ranitomeya > Ranitomeya imitator. Next base: position 2,676 of record NW_027193962.1, on the reverse strand, counting down.
ATAGAGCCACATGCTCACCGGTTTGCCACATGATGTAGGCCTATGGACTGAACAAGAAACCACCAAAAATTTTAACCAGTCATCGTTCTCACAACACTGAGGACCAGTCATTCGAAATGACTTCTCCATGCATTTTATGCATTGGTAAAAGCACTATGATGAAAAGTGTGATATGTTTTCAGGTATCTCCTATACTAATAGAGCCACATGCTCACCGGTTTGCCACATGATGTAGGCCTATGGACTGAACAAGAAACCACCAAAAATTTTAACCAGTCATCGTTCTCACAACACTGAGGACCAGTCATTCGAAATGACTTCTCCATGCATTTTATGCATTGGTAAAAGCACTATGATGAAAAGTGTGATATGTTTTCAGGTATCTCCTATACTAATAGAGCCACATGCTCACCGGTTTGCCACATGATGTAGGCCTATGGACTGAACAAGAAACCACCAAAAATTTTAACCAGTCATCGTTCTCACAACACTGAGGACCAGTCATTCGAAATGACTTCTCCATGCATTTTATGCATTGGTAAAAGCACTATGATGAAAAGTGTGATATGTTTTCAGGTATCTCCTATACTAATAGAGCCACATGCTCACCGGTTTGCCACATGATGTAGGCCTATGGACTGAACAAGAAACCACCAAAAATTTTAACCAGTCATCGTTCTCACAACACTGAGGACCAGTCATTCGAAATGACTTCTCCATGCATTTTATGCATTGGTAAAAGCACTATGATGAAAAGTGTGATATGTTTTCAGGTATCTCCTATACTAATAGAGCCACATGCTCACCGGTTTGCCACATGATGTAGGCCTATGGACTGAACAAGAAACCACCAAAAATTTTAACCAGTCATCGTTCTCACAACACTGAGGACCAGTCATTCGAAATGACTTCTCCATGCATTTTATGCATTGGTAAAAGCACTATGATGAAAAGTGTGATATGTTTTCAGGTATCTCCTATACTAATAGAGCCACATGCTCACCGGTTTGCCACATGATGTAGGCCTATGGACTGAACAAGAAACCACCAAAAATTTTAACCAGTCATCGTTCTCACAACACTGAGGACCAGTCATTCGAAATGACTTCTCCATGCATTTTATGCATTGGTAAAAGCACTATAATGAAAAGTGTGATATGTTTTCAGGTATCTCCTATACTAATAGAGCCACATGCTCACCGGTTTGCCACATGATGTAGGCCTATGGACTGAACAAGAAACCACCAAAAATTTTAACCAGTCATCGTTCTCACAACACTGAGGACCAGTCATTCGAAATGACTTCTCCATGCATTTTATGCATTGGTAAAAGCACTATGATGAAAAGTGTGATATGTTTTCAGGTATCTCCTATACTAATAGAGCCACATGCTCACCGGTTTGCCACATGATGTAGGCCTATGGACTGAACAAGAAACCACCAAAAATTTTAACCAGTCATCGTTCTCACAACACTGAGGACCAGTCATTCGAAATGACTTCTCCATGCATTTTATGCATTGGTAAAAGCACTATGATGAAAAGTGTGATATGTTTTCAGGTATCTCCTATACTAATAGAGCCACATGCTCACCGGTTTGCCACATGATGTAGGCCTATGGACTGAACAAGAAACCACCAAAAATTTTAACCAGTCATCGTTCTCACAACACTGAGGACCAGTCATTCGAAATGACTTCTCCATGCATTTTATGCATTGGTAAAAGCACTATGATGAAAAGTGTGATATGTTTTCAGGTATCTCCTATACTAATAGAGCCACATGCTCACCGGTTTGCCACATGATGTAGGCCTATGGACTGAACAAGAAACCACCAAAAATTTTAACCAGTCATCGTTCTCACAACACTGAGGACCAGTCATTCGAAATGACTTCTCCATGCATTTTATGCATTGGTAAAAGCACTATGATGAAAAGTGTGATATGTTTTCAGGTATCTCCTATACTAATAGAGCCACATGCTCACCGGTTTGCCACATGATGTAGGCCTATGGACTGAACAAGAAACCACCAAAAATTTTAACCAGTCATCGTTCTCACAACACTGAGGACCAGTCATTCGAAATGACTTCTCCATGCATTTTATGCATTGGTAAAAGCACTATGATGAAAAGTGTGATATGTTTTCAGGTATCTCCTATACTAATAGAGCCACATGCTCACCGGTTTGCCACATGATGTAGGCCTATGGACTGAACAAGAAACCACCAAAAATTTTAACCAGTCATCGTTCTCACAACACTGAGGACCAGTCATTCGAAATGACTTCTCCATGCATTTTATGCATTGGTAAAAGCACTATGATGAAAAGTGTGATATGTTTTCAGGTATCTCCTATACTAATAGAGCCACATGCTCACCGGTTTGCCACATGATGTAGGCCTATGGACTGAACAAGAAACCACCAAAAATTTTAACCAGTCATCGTTCTCACAACACTGAGGACCAGTCATTCGAAATGACTTCTCCATGCATTTTATGCATTGGTAAAAGCACTATGATGAAAAGTGTGATATGTTTTCAGGTATCTCCTATACTAATAGAGCCACATGCTCACCGGTTTGCCACATGATGTAGGCCTATGGACTGAACAAGAAACCACCAAAAATTTTAACCAGTCATCGTTCTCACAACACTGAGGACCAGTCATTCGA